>NC_047671.1:7962500-8045000 GCF_011762505.2 Arvicanthis niloticus
CTACCATAATACAAAGTGGGTGATGTGGAGACATGACAGAGGCTGAAGGGGCGAAGGTTCCCTACACAAAGATCAAACAGGCAGGAAGAGCATGCTCACCAACATCCTGCACCACAAGAAGGCGAGCATGTTGTTTCCAGGCTGCACAACATGCATCGAATCAGTGAGCTGGAAAATTCAGATTGGGTTTTCTAGGGTCCTTTTCTGTAAACAGTGTGTGTGTGTGTGTGTGTGTGTGTGTGTGTGTGTGTGTGTGTAGGATGTGGCCTATGGGAGTAGGAACTGCAGTCATCTGAATAACGAAATCTTACTTTCCAATGCTATCTGCAGCAGGTGGTATCCACAGATCCAGAATGGATTTATTATTTAAAAAAGAAAAAAAAAAACTATGTCATAAGTTTGATGGTCAACCCAGACTTGGGCAGAGTCTGAGATGACTCCATCTTCTTTTTCTCTAATGCGTAGTCTTATCAGGTATGTGGCCTGCTTGGTGAATTATTAGGTAGATAGAGATATAGTGGCAGATACACAAAGATACAGATGTGGTCTTAGATACAGCTAGAGAGAGATACAGATAAGTGAATGGACACAGAGGTGTGCATAGTCAAAAGGCAGAGGGAGAACACATGCAGAGATACAGATGGAGGTATACAGAGATGCAGATGAGCACACCATGGAAAGAGGTATTGGCCCCTGTTCCTGAACAATCCCTGGAGGGGGTCTAGAAGGTTCTTCTGCCATTCTAAGATGATGTGATTTTTTTTTAATTAAGTTATACAAAAAGAACTTTTTTTTTTCCTATATGAATGGAAAGAGGCTGACAAATTGCCCAACTTATTGCTAACATAACTAATTTTAAGAAGCAAATAGCAAATCTGGAGATGAAAGAGAGAGAGAGAGAGAGAGAGAGAGAGAGAGAGAGAGAGAGAGAGAGAATAAGTGGGTCAACATGAATAGATAAAAAGAAATGAACCACCTATTTCTGGACAACTAGAACATGGACACTTTTCCCACCACAGGGTTCTTCAAATTTAATCCTTTTTATGCCTGAGATGTTCTCTCTGCTTCCTCCTCTGTCCTGTTTGACTAGTAAACTCTGTTTTAGGGAACTGCCACATCTCAGGAGATTGGAGGTATTCTTGCTCCATACCTGTGGCAGCCTTTGTGTTCCAGTACCCACATAGCTCACACTTGTCCCTTGGAGCTTTGGGGCTCTGCACTGTCTCTGTGTCTCTCTTCTCTGAACTATTCCTACAAGATTGTCTAGTGGCATCTGTCCAGTATCTGAGTGCAGAAAGGGGACAGAGACATTTAGAAGAAAAAGAAAACAATGGAAAGAAAATCCACCCACAATTGATAATAGACAAAAGAAAAAGGCATTTCAATATATTCCATATATTCTTGCACATTTGCAAGACAACATATATACATGTAATTATCTGTTTTCATGTAGCAGTAGCTCTCAGTACTTTATACATGGCGCCTTATTGAATATAATTTAATTATTTTCCAAACCTTTGCAAACTCACATTAAGAAGCAGCAGTGCCATTTCAATGGAGACTATTTCTCCTCTCACTGAATTGGTATTTTTAAATTTTCTTGAGGTGAACACATTCCAGGAGTTAAAGGTGTTCCACAAAGGCTGCCAGTAGCTCTGAAACTCACTGGTTAAGTCTGCTGTCTTTGGACTCGGGCAGCCAGGATCTCCTCTAACTTGCTGTCACAATACTGAATAAGACACTTAGCTCGTGTGAACCACAGGCTCCTCACCTATGTGAACGCAAGAGTATTAGTGCTGACCTCATATCCCTGTGAAAATTAGATGAGACCATGCATGTCATTAATTTACAGCCCTGCACTTGGAAATTATGGAGCAAATGGTGGCTATTAATAAGAATGGACATCAGACAGTGATCCTACTGCAGGCGGGTAGAGTTACCTGCTTCCTGTTGTTCTGCATGATAATACAGATGGGCTACCTCAACTTGACCAAAGAGTGGTGTTCATTCAGATCATAAATTTAAAACTTTCAGGAGCATTCCAAGGACGTGTGTACTTGCCAATAAGTTTGAATCTGGCCTTATTTGTCCAAATTGGTTTTGTTATGTTTTTGCAGAAGGATGTGGAGACAGCATGCGTTAAATGTTCATGACAGAATCTCACACGCTCTATGTACTTGGCAAAGCATGGTGCACTTTACAGCTTTGGCTAGGTCTTTTAACTCTAGAGATGTCCTCACAGTGCTTTGAGAATTCCCCGTGGGAAGATGGAAATACTGAAACTCAGAAGCTGAAATGAATTCTAAGGTCATAGGTATACAGGATAGCACATTAGGGAATGGCACATTCTGACACATTCTGATTTTTTTTTTTTTTTTTTTTTTTTTGCCAAGAAACTTAAGTAGGAAGTTAAGTTCACTACAGCAGTCTTTAGATCAATGTATCATGAGTCTTTCTGCATTTAATGTACACACGGGGAATCAATTTCATGTATACAGGATACTTTCATTCAGCTTTGGAATTTACTTCAGGGCAAAGATAGTTCATCACAATGGGGACAAAGCTGGTGGGAAGTAATTTATGGGATGAAGGTGCCTCATAATCAGTAAATAGGGAATCCAGAGTCAGCAGTTCTGATGAGGAAAGGGGAGTCTGAGATGACCACAGGTGACATGTCTGTGCCACACTCTTCTTCTCCATGTCCCACTCCCTCCCACTCTTCACACTGTCACTTTTGTCATAGAATTCCCATGGGTTCAGTACCCAAAGCAGGACAGCAATCTAGTGCAGGTTAGAGTTCCATCTTCTCTCCTATGTAGCCTTCATTACATGGAGTTCTCACCTATGGAGTCCAGTTGCTGTGACTTTGTTGCTTTTGTTGTTTGTCTCGGTTGCCATTGGTTGGTCAGTTGTGAGCCAAGGTCTAACTGTGCAGCTCATGCTCATCTCAAGTTCTCTATCCTCCTGCCTCAGTTTCTGGAGTGACTCCATGGCTGATGCATACTGTTCACTGAGGACTCATCGAGGTAAACTGTATAGACTGTTTAACACAGCTGGCCATGTCTGACGGAAGAAACGCCACCGTGTTCCACCTCTTAAGTTGAGTATATTCATGATTCTTTTTGATGGTAACTTCTTGGGAGTCTCATTCAACCCTAACTGGGCCCTCATTCTGATTTAATATGAACTGGCAGAAACACTGGATGCATGTCTTCCAGACACCTTGCCTGTAATACCAAGGTAGAACACGGCAGGGATGTTCCTGCAACATTGCACCATGATCCAGAATGATATGTGTGACAGAACAAAACCAGACATCACTGTGACTTTCACACCATCACAGCCACAGGACCCCTTCCCTGCCCATCCTTACCATGGCACCAATACCAGAGAACACCTTCCCTGGCCACCCTTGCCAAGGCAGGAGGTAGAAGAAGATAGTTCTAGAAGCTCCCTGACCTGTATGTGGAAAACTATGACATAACATTTTTTTAAACCAATTCCATGACTGAAAATGATTTTCCAACACTAAAATTACACTCAAAATTTCCCTGAGTGTTTTGCTCTGGAACAGCTTCCTGATATTTGTTCTTTCCTTTACTGACTTACAAATTCATTTTCCACTGTCTTGACTGCATCCTCCTTCTCAGCTGTGGTTTATTAATCCCTCCATCCTTCCTTTAATCACGGGGCCTGGATGCTGACAAAGCACTTGCTTTCTTGCCTAATTTTATAAACTGTTCAGCCGTGCTGCACGCTGCACTGACGGTTTTCCTTTAATTATGTATTCTTGTTAACCTCCGTATGCGTTCAAAGTTACAGACTGCCATTGACACAGTATTAATTAAAGTATATAATTTATGACACTGGGGCTGGAAATTAATAAGTGACAATACAATTACATGCTTTGCCTAATTGTCCTTCAGTAATATAGAGATTGACACGAGAAGCAACAGTGGGAGCTGCAAGCACCTCATAAACCCGCAATAGCTTGGAAAGTAATCACAAGAGAATCTAAAGGAACCATCCCCATTTTAAGGGATGGGATTCTGGGCTCTCAAGTGGCAGGGCAATTATCTTTTCTGTGTTATTAACAGTTTGGATCTGCAAGGGAGACATTCATTTTAATAACTCAAAACTAGCTTTTTTAATATTATGTTTTACAAAACTTTGAATGGATTGTAAACAGAGCCCCTTGGACCCTGGGTGTCTTCAGCCATCTCTCTGTCACTGTTACCTATTGAATGCCTTTGTCCCATTAACCATTTTGTGCCTTAAGATGGGAAGATTCTGGGCACGACACATCTGTAACTATTGGTTTTGAGATCTTATATTTTGACATGATGTCACTTCTTGTTCTTCGTGTAGCCTTGTTCTTTTGAATACAATGACACAAAACCAAGTCACAAGTTATGTTACAGGCTTGAGTCAAGGACAACACCAAGGCAGGCCAGTCTCATCCTGAGCTTGGGGTTGTCCTCAGTAAAAACCACTCATTTGGTACTGCACTGGCTTTATGCACTAGGTTCTGGTGGCTTCTCACATAAATGAACAGGTAGGGGCCACCAGTATTTCACTAGTCCCAAATTGCAGTCATTTCTACAGGGCTGAGAAATGAACACGGATAGTGAGAACTTGGAAGTCGTGAAGCATAAATCAGTTTTATTTTGATACTTGAAAAAAGCATACTGTATAATGTTTTCACAGCTACTTACAATGTCAAAAATTTGTCAAGGCTCTTGGATATTTTAGTCTATTTGTGTGACTTAAACAGAGAAGCTATGTTCAAATGCAGGTTTGTTCAGGGTATGTATCTTCTTGTGTCTATGTCTGTGTATCTGAGATGTATGGACATGTGTTTGCATATTTGCACGAGTATACCAGGTATATAATGTCAAATACGTTTCATCCTGAAGAAGATTATCTATTGGATCAGGAAGATGTGGTGATATGAATTAGAGCAAATAGCTCCTAAAATGCCATAGCACTTTTCCTTAAATGTACTCTAGTGTGATGTTCTAATGAAAGGTGTGTCTTGTTGGGAGCCGATTTTTAGCAGAAAGCGGCTATCAGCTTTGCAGCCATCTTGAGCCATATACCCTGACGTGAGACTTGTTTTTCAATAGCCTACAACAGCTGAAGCACACTCTGATATCCCACATATTTTGTTTTGCTGTTTACTGCCCCCAGCTGCAAGGCGCACGTGGTAGCCATGCCTGCAAGGCATGCAGTTCACATGCTGTCCACGTGCTATCCACGCCATACATGCCTGTAAGGTGCACGTGGTATCCACGCCTGTAAGGCTTACGTCATATCAACACCTGCAAGGCACGTGGTATCCACGCGCCTATAAGGCACATGGCAAAAGCGTATAAATACCCCAGATTTCCCTTCAATAAACGAGATTTGAGACTTGATCAGGACCTCTGTCTTGTCTCTATTCTTCGAGTCTCTTCCCCTTCTTTCCTCTCTCTCTCTCTCTCTCTCTCTCTCTCTCTCTCTCTCTCTCTCTCTCGCTAGACCCTGACCCGAAGACCGGAGTGGCAGCTTGGGCCGGGAAACAGTGGCCACCAAGTGTGGAGTGGAGAGGGCCGCAACAGTGTCTCATAGTCTCAGAAGCTTGAATACTTGGTCCCAGCTGGTGGTACAGTGTTGTAAATGGAATGTGTCCTGGGACACAGGATTTGTGGTTTAAAACCCACCACTGTTCCCAGCTCCTTTATGCTTTCAGTTCACAACACTGTCCTCAGCTTCCTGCACTTACTGCTCCACGCTGCCCATTGCCTTCCCCCATGCTGTCCCCTTCCTTAGAGCCTCTTACCCTCTGTGACTTTAAGCCAAAATAAACTCTTCTTTGTATAAGTTGTTTTGCTCAGGATGTTCTTTCACAGCTTTGGGAAAGTAAAGGACGACGGAAAGTGATTAATCCTACACAGGACACAGGACACAGGACACAGGACACAGGACACAGGACACAGGACACAGGACACAGGACACAGGACACAGGTCTCCTGGGCTTAGTGTCTCTTCCTCTTGCTTCTGAGTGATCTCAGTCAAGAGCAGAGCTCTGGGCAGTGTCATGGGGAAGATTTCATTACATTTTAGCCAAAGCAGTCAAATTTGTCTTCTTTTCTATCAACCTTTGCTCAGGTATTTCTGTGTGGGTGATTCATTTCTTTATCATCTTTCAATAAATATTTAATAATAAAGGTGACCAAAAAGTTAAAATGGACATCACTAGTAACCTGTACTTCTTTAGCTAGAAATGAAGACACATACTCCAAAGATGACTGATGAGAAATGAAAAGGAATAGACTATCAATCCATGTAGCAAAACTTCAGAATCACAGAAACACTGAAGTGGAGAAACATCGTTGAGGGGTAACTTTATGCTAGTGGACTTTGCCTTCTTGCCTTCATGGCTACGGACCTCAGGAGTCAGCTGGGCAAGTGCCAACAGGAACTGGGATACAGTGTCAGTCTAAGACCTGGAATTCCTGAGGTGTGGAAGATGCTGCTAACTTCAGAACTTAGGTAATGAGAACGTTCAAGATTTGTGAATAGTTGTATATAGTATTTTCTTTTTCTTTCTTTCTTTTCTTTTTTTTTTTTTTCTAGATAGGGCTTCTCTGTATAGCCCTGGCTGCCCTGGAACTCACTCTATAGTATTTTCAAAAGCACAACCAAGCCCACGAGTGCCCTGAGCTCAGCTGATGATTCCTGTGTTGACAAAATAATGGGATGAGGATCAAAGCCACCCACTGACTTCAGATATCAGGACTTCAGATATCAGCTAGGCAGTTCCAGAGATGCTAGCAAGCAGGTGGTTTCAACTCACTTGGCGTTTTTGATTAGTAATTTTTAATTTAATTTTTGTTAAAATAGATTTTTCAGACAATATATAGTCTCACCTCTCCCAATTCCTTCCAGCTCCCCACCCCCAACTTCCACACACACAAATTATGTATGTATTTACCAGTGTGAACACAGATATTTACTTGTGCACGTAAAGGCAAGAGATTGGTATGAGTTATCTTCCTGGTGCTCACCAATTTGACCAGACTAAGTGACTAAGCCACAGGAGACCTGATTCTGCCTTTCTAGTGCTTGGATTACAAACACATGATACCTCATCTTACTTTCATTGGTGCTAGAAGTCTAAAACTCAGGTTCCTGTTCTCATGGGGCAAGAACTTTTCTGAGGGAGCCACCTCTCTAGGCCCATATTTTCTGTCTACTTCCACATTCCACTACTAAAGTGAACAGGCTGGGCCTGCTCCAGGTTACCCTATTGTACAAAATAGCTATTGTCAGACTGTACCTAACCTTGATTACTCCATTTTACAAAGCAATGACCTTGATTAGAGTTACTCTATGTTGAGTGTAGGTACCAAGAAAGAATGACTCTACACTTGTTTGGTTGAGTAGACATTCAGCAGAAGGTATAAACTGATAAATTATTCATGGTCAATAACACCTGAAAACGTATCAAGTTGTACCTTAAACACCAAGATATATGACCTTATCAAGCATAGCAATTGTAACCCCCTCATGTGGAACCATATAAGAAGAGGCACTCACTCCCAAGGCTAACATATGGTGGACATATTGACTGCACCACCCATCATTCCTCATGAGCTTCAAGCAGGAAAGTTTTCAGAGCAGAAATCCCTGCATTTGTCCCTGGGTCCCAGCTTAAGTAAATTCTCTCTTGCCTGCTTCACACTGACCCTTTAGTGGCCTGCTCTGGACCTGCATGTGATGGCTCTGACCTAGACAGAGCTGTTACTGAAACTCCTAAGACTTCTCATCTGGTCCCCTACAGACTTTTCTTTGTATCTGGATGAGTTCTAAGCATCTTCACAGAAGTTTCTCTGAACGCTGTGACTTCTTTCACCATTGTGTAGCCCGGAATGTGTGAAGAGTTACCATGTGATCTGAGAGTAAACACTGGTGATTAAGAACAGTATAAAAGAACATGTTACTCCAACAGCCAGTTATGAAGCAAAGCAGGGGCACTTAACCAATGAAACTGTCGTAACCTTGGCTTAACATACTCAGACAGTTCTGATACTGTAGGAAGACACAAGTGCGTCTGTCATTGTTTCTGAGACAGCCTAGATGGGGTTAGTGCTTTCCCAGGGAAGGGTTTCTATAGTAAGTCCTGCCTTTAACCATAATCCACTTCCCTGCAGGACCTGGAAATCTCTCCTTTTTCTGTTGGTGCTGGAAAGACACTGTTGGAGAGGGAGGAGTGTTGGTAGTGGAGGTGAGGCACAGTTGAGGAAGTGGGGTGCTGTTGGGAAGATATGGGGTGCTGTTGGGGAGGTAGAAGCATTGTTGGAAGGGAGGGGCAGTGTAGTGAAGGAGACATTAAAGGGAACGGGTAGGGCAATGTAGAGAATTTGGATCCAGTTGGGGAAGTGTAGGGATACTCCTGGAGAGGTGCCAACACAGAAACTCAGATTTTACTTTGCAGAGCCATGTGTGTCCTCTAGTGACAATGATCTGAGAGACAATTGTTCTGTGAGAGATCAACCAGATGGACCTAAGTAAGGGATTGTTCCAAGCTACATTGTTCTCTACCAGGTGACAAGCAAGTCATGGGTCTTTATAGAAAGGTCTAAGGGAGAGCTCAATGGCTGGATCACTCCATTCTTTAAAATATCCACACATAAATCGCTGGATAACAGCTTTCTCAGAAGTGACCCTGACAATGATGTTGTGTGACTTTTCCTAGTGAGCCTTGAACAAACATCTATTTACCCCCCACTCCCCCTAAAAGGCAAACAGCTCAAAAAAAAAATTCACCCAATTCTCATTTAGTCAACCAATGAGTTTGGTGGGGTTACTCACAGGGACACGGTTGACTCCAGGACAGCTGTGCTACCCGAAAACCCACAGATACCCATCCCTAGCATGAGTGACAACCCACAAAAACTGTATCCCCAGCGGTCTCGGCCAGGCCCATCTGCCACAACCCCTCCCCCCCCCAGAAGGGCCTTGTCAATAAAACTCTCAGGCCCTTCCCATGGTATGTTGCTACTGGGATTTTAATGAGCCTCCTTCCAGAGACAGAATGTTTCTGCTTGGAGGAAAATACTGCGCAATAACTGTGAATTCACCATAACCTTTCAACTACCAACTCACCAACTACCCTTCAAGCTGAGAAATTCAGAAATTGAGGATTTAGAGAGGAGAACTTGGAAGGAGGAAGGAAGGAGTCTTATGTCGCTCACTTGGGGTTAGCTCTGTGATTTTCTGCCCATGGTGGAGGTGGTTCCTATTCCACTGGCCATCAGCTGACACTGGCTTCTGTCATATTTAGCACTCTCTCCTAGCCCAGCACACTCATAAGAACCAAGGTGCATTTGAGCTTGGTTTCCCGAGACATTGGCTTCAGGAAGAGTACAGGTTGGGAACGAGTCATCCATGAAGGAGACGGTGCTGCCCTGGGATCATGGAGGGAAGCTGCAAAGTACTGACAGCTTTATTTTCTCTCAGCGTTTTCAACTCACGAGGCTTCTGGGGAGAAATATTCACCATGAAATTTGAGTTGCTCAGGAGCCTCACAAAATTGAAACAAATTTCTATTGAGTAAAATCAGCGCGGTTGATGACCCAACCACACAGATGTTGCCAGCAAGAGGCTCTCCAGTCAGTGCTTTACTGTCAGGGAGGCGCGGGGCATGGTGACTGATAGGGCAGCTTTCCCAGGAGTGCCTAGGAGGAGTCCACAGTGAGGGATTCAGCCAATACCATGCGCACCCAGCAGTCCTTCATCCATCTCCCATGAAGAAAGGACGAGTTGACAAGAGGACTTCTTCAGTGTAACTGTGTACAGTATCCTCAGATTTGAAAGTACATCAGTGCAACAGACTTCCTACAGAAGTTCTTTTACAAACTTTCCTCATCCTTCTCTCCTTCTGTCATCCATTCTCCCCCATTTCCTCTGTCACTCTCCCTCCCCTCCTCCCTTCCCTCCTCCCCCCTCCTTTCCTCCTCTCCTTCCTCTCCTTCTCTCTTTACTACTTAGCGCAGAGATCAATACACCTCTGCAATGAAGAAAAGTAAGACAGGAACAGCTGTCCCACCCTGGTCCAGAGCCTGTGATCCTGGTGACTAATGCTCCTGTCATAACAGCGGGATGATTTAATGCTGGCACTTAGCAACATGATTAATAGCTTGTCAGATGCAGGCAGGCAGCAAGAGAGTCGGCAGAACTGCCCGTGACAAGTTCCAAAGTATTAATCTTCAGTGAGATGGAGGCTGTGGCAGAGCGAAAGACGTGGGGAGGTGGGACAGGGCAGGCTGTAAGCAAATGCAGTGGAATTTCAGGGCAAAGGTATTTTGGTTTTGCTCTAGAACATTTTATCTGGGAAGTGAGATCTTGAGGGTTAAAATGTGTTTGTCTCTAGAGACTCTTGATGGAAGTTGCCATGAGGCCAGGACACCTGGCCTGTATTTCCTCTGTTCGCCCCTCAAAATGGTTTTATCTTTACAAATTTCTTTGAGGGACCATTTGGCAGGGGTGAGGGGGGAAGGATACCTGGAGTGAAACAGCTAAAACAACACATAAACAGTTCTGCTTCTCTGCCAAAGGTTTTCAAGTGAACAACAGGAATGCATATCACAAACACTGAAACAGGTAAGTAACACGAACCCTACAAGAAGGGAGGTCAAAGAACACACTTCCCTGTGTATTTGCCTTTTCTTGTGTTTGTCTTAAATACTTTTTAATCCTTCACAAAGAGATCTAAAAATATTTTTAAAATTAAAGCAAAGAAATAAATCTTTGGAAAGGAGAGTTGATACTTGTGGATGGGCATCAGAGTTTGTGGGAATAGGAATGTCCTGTCAGCTTCTGATGAGGTTAGGCTGGTGTGTGTGTGTGTGTGTGTGTGTGTGTGTGTGAGAGAGAGAGAGAGAGAGAGAGAGAGAGAGAGAGAGAGAGAGAGAGAGAGAGAGAGAGAGCTCTATACCAGATAGAAATCTCGGAGGAGCCACACACCCCCAGCTGGTGTCAAAGGCTCAGGGATACCCTCTATTTGAAGGTCAAGTTATTTGGGAGTCACCTCTGATTGTCCCAGAAATTCCCTCTGCCTTGTGTAGCAGGCAGCCACCCTCTGACCTTCTTGGGAAGTGTAACTAAAGAAAATTCAGGTGCACTGTGTTAGCTCTGGAGAGACTAACTTTGAACAGGGAAGGCCCAGGTAAGTCCCCCACAGGGCAAGGCAGAGCATAGGCAGGAGAGCTGCCCTTGGAATCTTACCCACCATCTGGATGTGAGCTGCCTGGATGTCTGCCCCTGTTCAGGCTCTTCTATTCTACTTTAATTTCACAGCATCAGAGGAGATGAAAGCACAATTTTGTACCGCCGGCTAATTATCTCCACCCTATCAGAACTTAACGTGGAATTCACCTCTACCTAGTTAGCACTTATTTAATCCTGCCACCAATTATCTTTGTGCTGAATGGACTCCCAAGATAGCCATTTCTCAAGATGACTGACAGGACACTGTTCCTTCAAGTGCCAATTGACCCAGGTGGCTGCAGGAAGCATGCATGGAGGGTTGGGTGTGTGTGTGTGTGGGGGGGACCATGGTTCCTGGGCAGTCCTTGTACATCTCCAGCTCATCTTGTCAGGGCAGTAACATAGCGACAGCACTGGTTCTGGATGGTGAAAGTTCAAGGATCCATGGTCTTCCAGAGAGGCAATCACCTCTAATCATGGCCCAAGAAGAAAGCTCCAGGCGACAAGCAACACACCTCCTCTGCACCTTCAGGTGTTCAAGGAACAGGACAGGATTGTCCAGCAGAGCTACCATGAAATGTTTTTTGTGAACAAATGCAGACCCTTCAGAAGGCATCAAACCTGTCCAGGGACTCCTATACAAAATGATTCTAAGGTCTAGTGGCCATGAAGGGGATAGAAAATTTACATTTTACTTCTAGGACTTAAACATCATCCCCAAGTACTAAAATAGTTCATATGTTCTAACTGTTAAACAAACATCAATATGTATGTGTGTACACACACACAACTGTGTCAGGGGAGCAGGAACTTACAGTTTACACTGGAAATGAGCATATAACTGAACACGTTTTAGATTATGGCTCTCTGCTGGAAAGGATGCATTTGATACAACTTCTGTTCTAGAATCTTCCTCACGCAGCACGGGGAGGTGATAGCTGTAGATTAGGAGAAAAACCAATAGAGCTAACTTTTGGTCAGATCACTGGTATTCACCCCCAATATAAGTCTGGGGTTTATACACGGCATCTAGCAAGGCCAGCAGTAGCAGAATTACCTAAACCCATCTTGTGTCCTTTGTGGATACGGGTGTCGCATGAAGCCAGAAGCTGATAAAGTGGATGAAAAATGAGACGGTGGTATCGACTGTCAAATGATTTCATTGCAGGGGAAGATGAGATTGTGGCAAGGAAACCAGGTCCCAAATCACCCATTCAGATGATATTAATTGTTCCTGATCGGGGAAGCTGGCACAAATAATTCTGTCAAAAGATTTACTGTGCAACATTCGATGCTATTTACTGATAAATGATGGGGCACTTCATTAGCTAATGTTGAAAAATCAGGGGAGACATAACAGAATTATTAGGGCTTGTATAGAAATCCTATTCTATAATGAGTTATTACTTTAAAATAACAGCAGCAATATGTTACAATTAAGCACCCTGGAAGGGTGCTTTCCACAAGAAAGGTGTTGACGTTTGAGTGATCCCTGGACCGCAGCTCTTATAAATGAATCACACCGCCTGCCATTCATCAAAACTCCACCCGAATTAACTAATTAAAGAACTGAACAAAGTTGCATGAGCAGCCTCACTCTGGACTTCAGGGAGTCGGAGCCCAGAGCGGCACGGCTGGTGAACATTTGCCCTGCCTTACCTCATTTGATTTCTTCAGCTTCACTAATGCCAGGGGCTGCCTGCTGCTTCCTGCCGCTTGTTCAATGTGAGATTCGAGACTCCATGAGGTTAGCCTCTGACCAGCACCCTGAACATGCAGGGCACCCTCTGGATTCTACTGTGACCCACTTTAACAATGGTGGACTCAATGCAGTATAACTAGGGGTCTTTCTGCAAGATCTTAATTGCTCAGCATTGGTTGGTGTATTTTAATGTCCTTCTTGCTTATTCCTCTGGATCATAAAAACTGAACAAAGAAGAGCAGTAGAGACCTGGTGCTGTCCCATGTTGGGAAGCTCGAAGGGACTCAACACCCTGTTGTAGTCTCCAGAAGCTCCTGTCTACTCGTAGCATGTGCACGTGTGTGTGTGTGCGCACTAGCACACACACACACACACACACACACACACACACACACACACACACACACAAGAAATGCTTAGGATAAAGTTTCTGTTAGGAGATGCCCATCTTATCTTCAGGCACAATGAAGAGTTGAGAGCATCTTCTCTGAGACTGTCTAATATTGTGCCTTTGATACATTAGCCTCAAATGCCACTCAGAAATTGATTCACACCATTCTAGCTGTTTAGAGAGACCATGTCTATAGTTAGCAGATTTGCTTATTTGTTTGTTTACGAGTCAAGGTTCTGTGTATTCAAGGATGACTTTGAACTACTGATCCTCCTACCCCTATCTGGTACATGTTAGAAATGAAGGTGTTTGCCACTGTTCCATTCGGGCAGTTCTGAGGATAGAATCCTGGGCACCACGTATGCTGGGCAAGTACCCTACTACCTAAACTATATCCTAGCCTGGGAGCTTTGAGTTTAGACTTAATGGGTGCCTCCCAAAGCCCAGCCTAGTCACACCAATTGAGCCTGGTCACTATGCCCAAAAATCAATCACAGAGATTGTCACAAAAGGAAGGGAATCAGACTCAGGAGTATGAAGCTCACTACTTAGTGTCCATAGCCAGAAAGAGGCAAAAAAAAGCCAGGAACATCTGTAGAGATGCAACCCCAGGGCTGTCTGAGCCACTTGGATGAACATTACTCTCTCACACCCACTGTTGCTGTTTACTACAAAACTCAGTGCGCTTGCTGTTAGGGGATCTTAAGTTTGAAATGCAAGCGGCATGGTTAGAATCCACAGGAAGTAGCAATGGCTTCTCTTCTTCTGTCTGTCTGAGTGTGAAGGCAGCCACCAGCACAGTGCATATGTCCCAGCTTTCACAGGAACTCAGGGAAAGGACAAAGGTGACTTTTGGAAGATTGCAACATTCTCAGCTTGCTGACACATAAGCAATGTGACAAGGATGGCAAGTTTGTCCCCAGTTAGCGAGATTGGAGCCTGAATGGAGACATTTAAATTGAAGTGATATTCAACGCTCTTATCTTAAAATAGGTAGGAATAGGGAAGTTTTATGATTTATTACTGAAGGTCAGAAAAATCTCTTAGTAACAAAATGCAGCCCTACTGAGATTATTAACCTCGCCTTCCCAGTTGCTTCCTGGACACTTTTGAAAAGCTAGAAACTCACAGTTTGTATGTGTTCACTGAGGCCTTATACACAGCATTGAGGATGTTGTTATCTATCTGGTTTAAGCAATAGAAAGATGATAAGGGCTCTGTGTATAAAACAACTCATTGAAAACTAAAAACAACGAGGGTGAAAAGATAACTCATTCAATACAGTGCTTGCCATCCACACAGAAGGACTTGAGTTGTGTCCCTAGCATGTCCGCCCCAGACAGTGTGGTGGTGCACACCTGTAATCACAAAAGCAGGGTGGAGACAGGTAGAACTAAGCAGCTGGTGTAGCTGAATTGGTGAACTCCAGATGTAGTGAGGGAGCCTATCTCAAAAATAAGAGTGAAGAGAAATAGGAAAGGTAAGCGGGGATACTGACCTTCACCCTCCGTATACATGTGTACATACAGTAACACACACACATACACACTCACATACACACACACATACACACTCACATACACACACACCCAAACTCACACACACACACATATGCACTCACATACATATACACACACACTCACACACACACACACTCACATACACACACATACACACTCACATACACACACACACTCACATACACACACACACTCACACACACACACACACATACACACTCACATACACACACACACTCACATACACACACACATACACACTCACATACACACACACATACACACATACACACACACACCCAAACTCACACACACACACATACGCACTCACATACATATACACATACACTCACACACATATACACATATACACTCACATATACACACACTCACATACACACTCACATACACACACATACACACTCACATACACACACACACTCACATACACACTCACATACACACATACACACACATACACACACTCACATACACACACACACACACACACTACTTGGAAATTACTTAATTGATGGAAAGAGTAACAGAAGATAAAATCTCCTGGGCAGGGGAGCTGGCTCAGATGGTAAAGTGTTTGCCATGCAAGCATAAGGACCTCGATCCAAATACCCAGCACCCATGTAAACATCTGGGGTTACAGGCACATGTCTGTCATCCTAGAGTTTGGTGTATTGTGTCAAAGAGGATCCCAGGGGAATCACTGACCAGCTCACTAGCTGAAAAGACAAGCTCCAGATTCAATGAGCAGTCAATAAGGAGGAGAGAAGATACTGAAGAAGACAGCAGCACTGACCTCTAATTAACACAGGGCACTCATGGGCAAAGCCACCTGAAAATACATACATGCATACATGCATACATACATGCATGCATACATGCACACACACATGCATGCATACATACACACATACATACATACATACATGTGTACACTCAGAGAAAAGGAAACAGAAGTTTCTAAAATAGCACCTTACATCCTCATGCAGTGAATTGGAGGTGGAGCACCTGACTCCATGCTTCCTGTCTTATGACTGGATGGTTAAGTAAAGAAGTGGGACATGTACATGTTTGTCTTTTAGTACAGGCCCCTAAGGAGGCATATCGATTCACAGAACTTCACCCCCATCTCTCAAGTATTCCCTGTATAAATTGCCAAGGACCGTACTGAGTCTTGGCTAATTTAAAAAAATAACTACAAACACAGCAGCCCCAGCATACTTCCTCAAGGCTGGGTATCCAGTCCCCATGTTATTAATTTTGTATGTGCACACATGTATATAATGTACATGCATGTATGCCTGCATGTTTAACTGTGTATGTGGAGACCAGAGTCAACTTCAGGTTGACTTCCGCAATCCAATTGCTCTCCACCTTTCTAATGGGATGAAGTAGGTAGGCAGGGTCTCTTACTGAACACGGAGCTCACATTCAGCTGGACTGGCTGGCCATCAAGATCCCAGGATCCTTCCATCTCTACTTACACAGCCTTAGGATCCCAGGCATGGACCATCATGGTGCCTGGCTTTTTACATCAGTTCCGGGGATTCTAGGTCAGGCCCTATGTTCCCACAGCAAGTACTTATCAGGTAACTCCTCTGCTCAGCATTGAATTTTCTTCAAGTTTTGCCAAAAGCACAGTGATTGGTGATTTAAGGAGATCATGTTCCCCTGCTTGCTATATTCTTGTCACACTTTAAGGAAGCATGGTTTCTGGTCCCGGGAAGAATTCCAACAGCAGAGAGAGGACTTTTTAGAGGAGGGCCATGTTAGAGGAGGTAGAACTGGCTTGGCTGTCCTTTTGTGGTTGAAGCATGCTGGTATATGCTTATGTGGAAAGCTGAGCACTTTGGAGGTCTATTGTGGGGGGCTCCGTAAACGACCTTGTCCTTCCCCACCTTATGTTGCTACAGTCTTGCTCTGCAAGTTTTGTGTTTTTGTTCTCGTTGTTGTTTTGATGCTTATTTATCTGTTTGGCACAACGAAGAAGAAGAATTCACTTGTCAAAGGTCACACATAGAGTATTATGTCACCAAGGGGTGTCTCAAACCCGTTCCTGAAGCCCCACTGGTGGACTGCTGATAACCATGCTAGCTGCACCCTTGGGAAGCTTTGGCATTTGCAGTAGGGACCTTGAGATCAGCATGCCATGCATGCCCACAGAACACTGATTCTCACTCTGAGCTCCCTGGCATTTGTTGACATAGTAACCCAAGGCTGACTTTGAGACTGCTGGATGCAGAAGGCACTGATCTGATCAGATGCATCGTATTTATTGATAGCTGGCCTACGAGATGTGCTTAACTAGACAGACAAGTACTCGCTTGGTCCCTTTCAGGCAGCAGCTGGTTAATATAATATAGCCCCATAATTCATTTTTAACTTCCTCTAATTGGCCTCAGTCATTTCGCCATTACAAATATTAGGTATCTGAGGAAAGGGCCACTCGCTGATCGTTCTGCCTAGCCACGAACCCCAGCCTGGGCGGAGGCGGTACTAATCTAATTAGAAAGGTAGCCGAGCTGAACGGAGGCATTTTCTCACACTTAGCATTCACAAGTCAGGTCCCCGCAGATGTGCTGTGAAATTAATTTCCTCTGGTGTAACCAGAAACTCTCTGTTATGCAATTTCCATTTCACAGATGATAACCTATTATCACTTTATTCAAGGAAAATGTGTTAATAGCCACAAGGAAAATTGAATTATTCATATTTGCTCATTTCTATTCTGAAGCCGGCTCCTCTCTTTTCATGCATTGGGAGAAGGCTAATGTAAACATGACCAGATCCTTGTAAATTGGCTTGTAGAAGAGGCTGTTAGCACGCTGCCTGGGGACCGTTCCAGGATGGGGCATGACTGATATTGGTACAGAGCGGCATGTGGGAAGCAGGCTGGTACCAGGTGGTGATGGTACTAATGGGAGGCCGGTCAGACACGTCAGCTGTTAATTCAGAACTTAGGCAGTGTTGTGATACAGTAGACGACGGGGAAGGCAAACATTACATAACAAGTGGCTACAGCTTTTGCAGCCAGAGCTTCTGGGCTCTGTTACAGCATGGAAGCTAAGTGAAGCTTTGAGCAAGAGGGTGGGAACCTGGGAGTGGAGAGAGCATAGCCTCCAAGGAACGGTACTTGCAGGGGGAGCCGGAGTTAGCTCAGGGACCCACCCGTTTCACAGGAGACAGACTCTTAGGTGGGGGTCACCTAAGCAAATGGCTCCCTTTGTAGAAACTGCTCTGGAGTAGAGGTTGGGAAGTCAAGTTTTCTAAAATTAATCACAAGCATTTTAGCTCTCAGGTATTAGTGGGACCAATGATTCATTCCTTCTAGGTCCAGAATTCTGTGCCCAGAGTTTCCTGATTTACAACAAACAGCGGGACTTGGGTTAGCACAGAGGATCAGGTGCCAAGTCCTTCTCTGGACTTCCTTGGATCTTTCCTTCCCCAGGACCACCAATCAGATTCATCTCCAGAAGAGGTAGGGCATTCTCCAGAACAAACACACGATCACTGACCTGCCTCTGCTAATGCAGTGTCTCCTGAACCGTTACCCAGGGGACACACAAGTCTTGACTTTTCCAGTGTCCCTTTCTCTTTAGCTGACCAGAGTGCCTCCGGCCAGTCCACTCAATCCCCTTTCCTTGGCTCCCCTTCAGTATGATTTGGTATCCAAGACAAAAGGCCAAGTATTGACTCACGGTCTCCGGGAAACCATGCAGTAGGGCCCATGTGGTGTCTGTTATACATCTCTCTGGGTCTTCATGGTTCCACGGGATAGGAAATAAGAAGGAGAAAGTACCACACAGACAGCAGTATTATTTGAGTAGAGAGTCACACTTCAGGATGTTCCTTCCAACCATGAATGTCATTTCTACTCTGTAGTTCAGGTTAGTCTTGAAGTCATAGTAATCTTCCTGACTCAGTACCCCAACTTCTGGGATTATAGCCCTAAGCCACCCTGTTTGGCTTGTGCAAATTGCTTTCAAAAGAAAAAAAGACAGGAATATGGATTTCTGCTTTGGGGCCACACTGATATGACTCTGGGTTTGTCTTCCCATCCCTCCTTCAGAGCTGAGGCTCATCTGTCCTTTCTGAGTCCACTTTCTCAAAGACAGGGCTGGTGTACCACTGCTTCTATACCTTATTCAACACCCATTCATGCAGCTGCGTAGGCGTGCACATTGTCTCCTCTGGGAGAAGTTCAGTTCACAGGTTCACAGAGGCAGATCAATCCACTCATAAACACTTCATGGATATATCAGTTCAGTAGAGTCCAGTTCAGTAGTGTGCAACTCAGTAGAGTTTGGATATCAAATAGGAATCAGCAGCAGTGGCATTCCCTAGCAGAGAAGCCAGGCCTTGGCCTCTCCACGAGTCAGCAGGAGGGACCCAGAGGGACTCCAGGAGAAGTTCTTGTTGTGCCTCTCTCAGTGAAGTGAAGATCAGCAAAGACTCAAGACCAACAAGCATTGCTAGGTCTATAAGCAAATCTAGCTCAGCCCCAGTCACTGTCAAGAACTTTTTATATGCTCTCCAAACATCCATGTCCTCTCTCAGCATGTGCATCTGTCTCAGCTGACATCACTCTGTAAATCAACCCAAGTCCATAGAAGCACCAGGAAACTGCAGCACATTACGAGAAGTGTTTTTTGTTTGTTTGTTTGTTTGTTTTTGTGAATTCTTTCTATGGAGTCCTGACAAATGCAGCTCTACACAATGTAAGGCAGACCAATATGTGTGTCTTTAGGGAAGAATCCATCATCATGTGTCCTTTCATGTGCTTGCTTTAGCAGAACATCCTTTCACCTGTGTCTGCTTCTGCCACTTCACCTGGGCACTGTCAAGGTTGAAAACCAGATAGGACTGATGGTCACAGGTAAGCAGAAGTTAAAAGGAAACTGGTTGGGGACCCTGGTGAGATTCCTAGTCATGTCGTGACCTTCATGGAGCACAGCTGCAGAGCTGAGGGAGATGGGAGGTCAGGAGGAGCTCCACAGAGATTCTCCATTGAACTGGCAATGAAGATGAGAAGACTAAGGGTTTGAGGGAGCAAGATGTCCAAAGCCCTTAGTGTGACTACATCTTTGTCTTATGTGACAAATTTTTACTGCTGCTTTCTTCTGGCCTTCTCTGATAACCTCCACCATGTCCTGACCAACGCAGCTGCATCCCTACCACCATCACCACCAGTTCCTGATACTAGTCACCATTAACCCTACAGTCCCCATTTTGCCTCCTGTCTACCCTCACCCAGTCCCTACTACCTCTACAATATCCCCTCTGCCTTCACAAGTCCCCATGACATCCTTGTCACCTCCCCTCCTCTCTGCCAATCTCCACCACCTATGTCAGCTCCCACCATTTACTCCATATCCCCACCACTTCCTCCATCTCCACTAGCTGTCCAATGATCCTACCACTCCCACTGTATGCTTACCATCCCTTCTATGCTCCATCCCCCTTTCTACATTCCAACCACAATCTCACACAGTACACAGAAGATGCCTGCCTCCTTCAGAGACATCTTTACCTTTCAAAAATTACTGTTCTTCTTGTTCTAAGTCATGATCAGCTCAGAGTCCATAAAAATAAAGAGGGACCTGCTTTCCAGAGATCATAAAAATAAAGGAAAATTGAAATCACTGCTGCCTTAGAATTCTTTTCATGATGAGGATTTCTCTCTGTGTTGGTACATCAGGACAAAAGCATTCAGAATATATTAATATAAATAAGTGTATTCAGATCAGATATTCTGAAGCATTTATGGGTATAAGAAGTAGAAAGCAAACAGGATACAGCCCAGGCACACTCAGAGCTGCTTCAGATTCCTCTCCAATGCCTTTTTGCACAAAGATGAATACCCAGGAATTTTAAGTCACGGTTTTTATGAAATTAGATAAGATAAATATGTAAAACATATGACATTGCACAAGTATTTTTATAAAGAATTTAAAATCAATATTTTACTAATACATGTAATGTTTTATTTAGCAATATGAAGCAAATTATTACACTAGACCTGCATTCCCTCTGGTGAGATGCCAGCTCGTGCTCAGGTCCACCTTTTTACCCAGTGGTCCATTTTGCACTCTAGTTTTGAAAGTTCTCATGGTAAACAGATACTCTCCTCCCCACCTGTCCCTAATTTTTATGTTCTTACAACAATGTTTGTAAGAGAACAAAAGTTCTCAAGTGGATAAAGTCCCCCACTGCCTCTTTCCTCTATGGATCTTCCTTTCCTGCTTAAATCTAAAAATTAGTCCTTATGCTGACAGTTTCTTCATTTTTCTTTGTGTTTTATACTTTTATTATTTAAATTAAAATCATGATCCATTTGAGGCTATTCTTGTGAGTAAGATGTTTAGTTTGGAGGTGGTTTTTCTTTGTGCTTCTCCCCTCTTGCTCCATTTGTTGACAAGGCTGGGCTTCCTTAAGTAAACTATTCTGTACTTTTGTCAGAGTTCTCTTAAGGACATTTGTGACTCTACTTTTCCACGTCTGGGTTCTTTATCAGTTCATTAAAAGGGCCCTATCTTCTATTATGGAACACCCATAATAGCATCCATAAATCAACATTGTGTGCTAAGACTAACGGGAAAATTTCCTCAACTTTCTGACTTTAAAGGCTGTTTCAGGTCTTGGAGGTCCTGTCCTGTGCTTTCCACTGAAAAAGTGGAAGAACTATTTGGTTCCATGAGCTGCCTCACTGAGACTTGGATCTCAGTTCATGACATCTGTACAGTAATTTCTCTGTGCCAAGGTTTCTAACGCATGACCTTATGGTTTCCCTCCATTTGTTTTGATTTCCAGTTTATTTCATTAAAATTTGATCATCTCTTGCATTCAGACATCATATCATCTTTACATGCAACTATTTTATTTTCTTTAGAATAATTATATGTGGCAATTGTTCCCAGTTTCATTTGCATGCACACACTGGTGATATCTAGAAATGTGGTGTTCTTTGCACGTAAGTCTTATGTTCTACAGCTGCAGTAAAGTCAGTTATGAATTCCATGAGTTTGGGGGAAATTCCTTGTGATATTTCATGTGCTCACATAATTAAGATCATCATGCCCATGTGCCGAGGTGTGCCCATAGGCATTCTTTCTTTCTGCTCATGTGTGTGTATGTTAAAACCCACATTGCTTTATAATAACACAGCCATGCCTTAAGTGGATTTTCTCTTGCTGGCATGGTACATCAGTTTCCATGATTTTGGTTTTATCTTTCATGGGATCTGACATTTCTTGTGAAAGCACACTGTTGGCCTTTTGTCGTTGTTTGCTCTGTGGTACACAGGGGCCATCCCTGAACCTCAGCAGGTGATGTTTATGTTACTCACAGTTTAGGAAGTGACTGATTTCCTTACATCTCAACTCCACCATTTTATTTGTTTCTTTCTTGCATATATATATATATATATATATATATATATATATATATATATATTCATTTTGCCACCCTTGGTGTAACGTATGTGTTTTGGGGGATTTGAACTGTGTTTTCTGACTGTTCTTGTTTGCTTTCTGTTGCTGTGATAAATTTCATGTTCGAAAGCAACTTGGAGGTACAGTGAGCTTTATTTCTCTTGTAAGTTATACTCCATTCTCAAGGGGAATAAAGACAGGAACCCAAAGGCAGGAACCGAGCAAATACCATAGAGGGACACTGCTTACCAGTTTGCTTCTCTTTGACTATCTTTTTTTATACAACCCAGGACCTAGGGATGGCACTGCCTGCAGTGGATTAGGCCCTTCTCTATCAATTAATTAGCAATTAAGAAAATGCTTTACCGGCTAGTCTGATGGGAGCAATGTGTCACTGAGAGTCCTTCCAGGTGTTTCTAGGTTTGTTTGAAGTTGACACAATCTAATGGCTTTGATAGCACTGCTTTAGGTGTGTGCTCGGTAGTACGTGTGGCATTAAGTCATGGAGTGTTCTCTCTGCCAATGAAACAGGTATGCTGTCTTTCACCCAGGTTTCTTCCATATTGTCCTTCTAAGTGGCCACCACCCTCAGATGATGGAGCAGTGTGTAGTACCCCATGGCATGGTTTAGGGCATTCCTGGGAAGAAGCCTTTCTATGTTTATCCACTCTTGCACCTTGCTTCTGCCTCCCTTGTCCTAACACTCTGAGACTGTTTCTTTCAGTTTCTGTTCTCCTTAAGCCATTCTTTAGAAAGAACTATTAGGACTGGAGAGATGGCTTGGTGGTTAATGGTGTATCTGTCTCTTGCTGAGGGCCAGAGTTCAGCTCCGAGCACCCACACAAGGCAATTCACACTCACCTGAAACTCCAGCTCTGGGGGAATTAACATTCTCTTTTGGGCTGTACTATAGTCCTGTCCACAAACCCATACAGAGTCACAGACATGCACACCTAAGTGAACATAAAAATAGTCTTAAAAACAAAGGAGAGCAGCTAACATACATTCCCTCTGCTGTCCTCGTTACGCGTGTCTTTATTTTCCTGTTATGATGACAGGGTGGTCTACTGTCTGCCAGCAGCACCTGGACCATGGGCTTGGGTGAGGACATACTGTCACTAGGGTCAGAGTATAGTAGAAGCTCTAGGCTTTCTTTGGGCTGAACTCCAGACTCACCCCGAGCCTCTGGGATGTCAACTGAGGGATCCCACCTTAACGTATTGGGTTCATTGTCTCCAGGTGCTCTCAGCTTTTCTGATCTCTGCTTGCGTAATTTTTTGCAATGTTTTTAACACTAACCCTCCCACACCCTCAGTCTCACTGCCGGGGCTTTGTTTCTTGGGTTCCTATTACAAAATATTGCTCTTTCACTGGACCCTAAAGAGTGCTTACTGCTTTTGCCCCTGACCTGGGCTGGGTTTGGTTTTCATCACCTACCTGTAGGCTCATTACTGTCTGTAATCCTAGTTCTGTGGTATTCTGCAGCTCTTCTGACCTCTATGGGCTCCCTGTTACATATGCATATATACAGATAAAAAGTAAGTAAATGTGTTTAAAATCCTCTCTGGAGAGTCCTGGCACTCCAGTAACTTCATGTGGGTGGAACTGTTGTCTTATTTGGCCTGGGTGGGTGAGCATATGAGACAGGAAGCACTTTGGTGATTCATTCTTTATTAGCTGAAGAACAGGCTTTTCAAGTTTGTGGTCCCAAGAATCCAGCCAGCCATTGATGAAGAGCACCCAGGGATGGTACTGATAAGCTGTGCTCCCCCCCCCCACCTTGGGGGAGTCTGAGAAACATGCATGCAGCAGCCTGCACAAGGACAGGGATAGCAATGTCTGGGACTAGAGAGCAAGTTCTGGGCTGTAGATAGACTATAGATAGATGCTGTTAACTCACCAGCGTATAAATGGTAACGGTGCTTTACCTAGGGACCAGAAGGTAGAAATAAGGAGATAAAACGGCAGGGAGCAAGAGGAACAGAAGGTAGTGATGGAGGAACAGCAGTAAGAGCCCCACAGGAAAAACAAAACAAAACAAAAAAAAACAGAACAAAAAGACGCAGCAGATACAGGAAAAGCAGAGGGGGCGCTTGATGCAGGATTAGCCTATCTTATGCAACCTACCAGGATGCAGAAGTGAGCAGGAGCCAGTGTCTGCCGCTCTGCAGCCAATGCTATAAGCCTTGCTGTGGTTACAGCCTCTCTCTAGTGTCATGGAGGGACAGATCCCAAAGAATGGTCTGAACAGAGCTGTGATGAAGCCCAGCTCCCCAGGGATGGCACTCTCCACACAGCAGCCAATAGGGGTTGGGTTTCTGCAGCTCTTCAAGTCACAACCACACTCAGACTACTCTGCTCTGTGTGTAAAATAAACGTCTTGTGCTGGGAAGATGGCTACTGGGTGAAATACTTGCTGCTTAAGTGTGCAGATCTGAGTTTAGATGTTCAACACCCAGGTAAAAGCCAAGTGACATAATGAGTCTATAGCCCCAGTGTTGACTCATGGAGACTGGTGGATTGGAGGGCTTGCAGCTCAGGCAGTCTAGCTAAAACAAATCCTAGGTTCTGTGGGTGACCCTGTCTCAAGTAGTAAGGTTAAGAGGCAACAAAGAGTCCTGATGTTAACCTCATCTGCCTTCTATGCTGGCCATAAACAAGTTAGTGCATCATGAGTGTATGTGCACACAAATGCACACAGACATACACAGATCCACAGACACACAGACACAGATATACACATACAGAGACACAGATACATACACACACAGAGAGACATAGACATACATACAGAGACACACACAGAGGCACACATACCCATACAGACACACACACAGAGACACACACACAAGACATAAATACAGAGACACAGACACACACAGAGGCACACATACCCATACAGACACATACACAGAGACACACACACACACACAAGACATACATACAGAGACACAGACACACACAGAGGCACACATACCCATACAGACACACACACAGAGACACACACACACAAGACATACATACAGAGACACAGACACACACAGAGGCACACATACCCATACAGACACATACACAGAGACACACACACACAAGACATACATACAGAGACACAGACACACATAGAGGCACACATACCCATACAGACACACACACAGAGACACATACACACACACACACACACACAAGACATATATACAGAGACACAGACACACACAGAGGCACACATACCCATACACACACACACACACACACACACACACAAACATACACACACAAATAATGCTCTTTAGGTGACCCTTTCAAACTGAGCACTGTATCTGGCTCTGTACACAATGGTGGCTTTTCTCACCATCCTCCATCTCTAGCTCCCACCACTGCTGGATGCCTAGCCTGAAGCAGGCTCGTGTGCCTTCTGAAATCTTTTTTATGCTTCTCTTCTTTAAACAAAACACTCACCCTGAAGAATATCACCTCATGTGGGATTTATTTCTGCAAAGCCAAGCACAACAAGGATCACTCAGTCCCTTAGTACTCTGGGCTGGTGACAAGGCCAGATACCACATGAGCTGGGCTGACTCCACCATTACCTGGCTCCACACTTCCCCACCACCCTCCTGCTTGCATTCTGGTGAAGATTAAGATAAATTGAAACGTGCTGCTCTCTTGGAACCTCACAAGGCGTACTCCACAATGGCTTGGTGCATGCTGGAGTTGGCACTCACCAGGGCAAGGGAGCCAACTGTTACATTTTCAGGAATTTTGTGAGCCAGCTGACATCGAGTTGTTAGCTTGCAACCAACCTCAGTAGGAGACTGGCAAATGCTGCACACTTGGTTTGTGTGTGTGTTTGTTTATGGAAATCAGTTGCTAAACATTACCAGCATACAGCTAGGATCATCCTTTGGATCTTTGGATGGTGAGTTTTATCTAAGGTAATTATTTTATCCCATTGTCTTACTTTTTCTAATTATTTGGGATTTGATTATGTTGGTTAACATATTTCATCAGACCTCAGTATCACTGCTAGCTCTTGGCACCCACAACCTGGGCTAAGTCATTTGAGATTCACAGAATCGCCCACCATCAAGGAGGGTAGGATTCCAGAATCACAGACTTGTGGTGGCAGAGATGCCGTGGCAGGAACTAGAGCTCAAGATTCTTCATGCTTGTAGGAGAGGACCCCAAGAGGGTACGGCTCCACTCACAGCGAGCGTCGAGAGGAAGGAGGAGGCTCACACAGCCAGTCACAACCCAGGTGCAGTTGATGGGGACGCTGGCCCTCCATGGGAGCTGCTGGGGCTAACACCTGCTCCCACTGAGTGGTTGCTGCCCGGGCCAGAGAAATCTTTCTCGCTTCAATGTTCCTCTCTGGATAGCCACACTCCTGTTGTAAGATTGCGCCCTAGCTGCTGAGATTGCACGGAGAGTGGACTGGGTGATCTTGTTTGACCATTTCCTAAGTTTATCCCCAGTGTGAGGAAATTTTTACACACAAGAAGACAGGAGATGAGCATCTTGACATCAACTGGCATGCTAGGAGAAGCTCCTAAGCCACAAAGCCTTCTGCCCTCTGTGAACTTGCTCACATCCTCTGTCTAACAAACCTGTCATCCCCCACAGAGCCAAAAGGGCTCACTCACCCAAGTGGTGGCTACTCTGCCCAAAACAGTGGAAGAGGAAAATCAAGGCAGAGTGCGGTCAAGGATCCAGCAGGGATTTCCCCAGTACATACCCTGTGCTTAGCAGGGACATGGACAGGGGCTAGGTGGGGCAAAGGCAGATGGCATTTCAGCAGAGCCGGGTGCCTGAAGAGTGTCACCAGGCTCCAAGCTCTTTCTCTTTGATGTTGTTCCCCTACCCATTTTGAACTTAGCCCTGCGCTTCAGAGACAGTCACGTGCTCAAGTCTGAGAGAGGGAGTCCTGCAGAGCGGCCCCTGTGTGGTTTGGCTGCAGTCAAGGGGACTAGCTGCCATAATGTCACACATAGATGGATGGAGACAGAGTGGGGACCCGCAAGAGTGTGAGTAGAGCCCCATGCCACAGACAGCACATTTTGGGTAGAGCAGGAGATAGCCAAGTTGCTCACAGTAAGAGGTAGCTGTCATGCTTAACAACAGTGGTTGGCATTGTCCGAGAACTAAGCTGGCAGGGAAACCAGTGGTTTGAGGACCAGAGGAAGGAGTGCTGGGGAGGAGGGAAGCCTCTTGGATTTATTCTTTTTAAAAATTTTAGGTTGTATACATCCATTTAGTTACGGCAAAAGCCCTTATGTGTTTCTTTTTCATTTTATGTGTTTTTGTCTGGTACTGAAACACATGAAATTTAACTATGTGGATCTTGCTCCACGATATTTCAACAACCATTAAACACTGTACAGTGCTTAGGAAAGGGTAAGCATACACACTTTTTCAAACAGTTGGCATTTGTTCTCAGCTCCCAGAAGTGTGCCTTAGTGTCACCATCTCCCTCCCTATCCCCAGTGGCCAACATCGTACTAACACACATCTTCCTGCAGAACTTGGATGAGGCTGGATGAGAGAGGCCCTCCTGCAGATGAGCTCCAGGAAGAGGAAGGAGCTCCGTTGTTCCCACGATGCCCAGGGTTGGTGTTCCCAACTGAGGGCAGAGGAAATCTGAATGGAGAAGAGACAGCTGTCAGCACCAGGCAAGAGGAGCAACACGAGTTTCTCCTGTTATATGACCAGTACTAGCCCCACTGCGGACAAAGCAGACCTACCTGCCTTTACTACACCGATGACTCTCCCTGCTTAAGAGACTTATGGGTGAGCATACACTGCTTTCAAACTTACACGCAGTCATACCGTGACCTCATTCCTAGACTTAAATATCTTTAATGTCCCATATAGTATAGACTCCAATGTGTCCAGAGAACCAACACTGTTATATTAAGATATTTGTTGTATTAAGAAATTCAGGTAAATAAGAAACAACCCCAACCTGAGTCTCTACAGACCAGTCTACTGTTACCTGACTCCCCCAGAGATTTGTTTAAAAATCTTTGAATATATACATATTACTCTTTGTCAAAATTATTTGAGAGTTTCATGATGTTAGTCATAGTTTATGGCTGTCAGGTCATGTAAGACTGTGGATAACACAAATCTGGTGTATAAAATTCTCCATTGGATAGTTGGACAAGGAGCGGGCTCATTTTATGACCTTAAATGTTTTGTCTGCTGGTAGATAATCTTCTAAAAGTACTATTGTTCCTGTTTGATGGTGTTCTTAGAGAACACAACTTTTGTGGTATAAGTCATCACAATGGCTTTAATGGCAGAGAACTCAAACAGCATCAAACAGCATCAGATGGGCCACTTGTTCATATCTAAAATAGGAGTCAAAGTCGCTGGCGCACCTCTCTACCTGCAGACAGATGTTTACACAGCAAGGTTCCCCACTGAAAGGAGTCATTCACAGGCCAAAAGGGACCAGAGAGGGCAAAGCAGCTGTCTATAAAAGTTGACAGAAAGAATTGTATTTTGATGGAATTGAGATTGTATCAACTTAAACATCTAAAAGAAGAGAATGGCTTTGAATCTTTGGTTACCCTTATAAAGTTGATTTATTTCTAAAGATGCCATATAGAGGATGAAAAAAAAAAACCCTCTCTCTGTGCTGTGCCTTTAATAAAAGCATAAGAAATACAAGTACATTCTGTTCTTCATGGTTCCTAAAAAAAAAAAACCTTGATTTTATATATATATGCATTTTATATTCATGTATATATACATAATTGTATTTATATATGTATGTTGTATATGTATGTGTATGATGTATATGTGTGTGTGTGCATGTGTATGTGTATGTATGTATATATGTGTGTACATGTATATATAACATGTGTATATATGTTCTGGATAATACATTCTGGAATGCCCTCCTTCCAAGGCTGATAAAAGCTCAAAACTATTGTCAGGTGTGAACACTGCATTACCTTAGAGAAGCATTCAGTGCTCCCTGAGTGTGCAATGTGCTCCCCATCACCAGCTCACAAAGCTGCCTGTTGCCACTTCCGCCCCCATGGTGAGTCCTCAGAATCTGATGTTGCAGCTGGTGTGGGAGATGAACATGTCTGACTGATATAAAAACACATTTCTTCTAAGATAAGCAGGACTCGAGTCCAGCATTAAGCGAGTTAAACCGCTGCAGCGTCATCAGTCTGCGGCTGTGGAACAGCTCAAGATACTCAGGGTGCGAGTCAAGTATTTATGAAGGATTTACATATTTGTCCCACATAGGCCACACAGAACTTGGGGCTTTTTGAAGGTCCATCCCTTTGCCACCATCCATCCCTCCATCATTACCTACCCCCACCATCACCATTGTCATGGTAATCTTCTATTCACCATCTCCAGCTCACTTTGCCCCACTGACTTCATCCTGCCACTACCCTCAATCCTTCTCTCCATCCCTTTAGTTTCTTCATCATTTCTCCATTCTTTTTCATTTCCATAATCCACCTCGAATTAGCTGAGTTTCTCTGTGATGGCGGGCTCCTTTACACAATAAGAATGCAGCTATGGGAGGACATGACCTCAGTTCTGCACAGTTCTGTAGGAGATATCCTTGAGTGTTTGAGAAATCACAGTAAGCCCTGTGTAGCTCTGTAGTCGGATAACTTCCTTGATAATTGAAGATTAGAAAGGGCTGTGGGTAAAGATGGAGACGGTTCCCCAGAAAGATTCAGGGGAAAGGAATAGAATTCATAAAGAGAGGAAGGTCATAGAACGGCAAAGGGACACTGAGGACTTTGGTGCAGTTGACACGTTATGTAAGGAGGAAAGATCAAAGTGCAGTTCGTAAGTTCTGGGTTCCAAAGGGTTTGAGGATGGCAGTCCCATTTAATAAAAAGCCTCTCCGACACTCCAACGGAAGAAAAAGTACCTGGGTGTGATTTCATTGTCTTCACTTTTGCTGGAGGGTAGACACCGCTGGGGTGGGAGGGGATGCTTGTTTCTGTTTAAAGAACAAAACACATTCATTGTGAACACTGTCAACAGTAATGGGTCTAGCAAGGGAAATGTGTTCATCAGTGAAACTCAGCCCCACTGCTGCAAACACAGCCTGCAGAGCATGTACCTCACAGATGACAGTTCAAACATTCACCATGTGCAGCACCTGTGGTCAGGCACGTCCACACTGGAAACACAAAGAATGCTCAAATTATTTGTGCCTAAGGCTAAGGAAAAACATAACAGAGTAATAGCTGGTAATGATTCAGAGTCTAGAAATCTGAAATATTCTATAGGGGACAGCCTCCTCTTCTTAAAAATATCAATAACAAAACCACATGTACACCAGCACTCAGTCATACATGGAACACCCTTTTTTAAAAAAAAAAAATCAAATATCAATCATAATGTTAATCATGAAGAACCCAGGCTCCAGGCCAGAGTGTATCCCGACTGTTTTGTATAATATAACCTCCTTTTCAGGGAAGAGTTTCCAGGTGGTTCCCTGCTGGTCAGTGTGGCCACTCGTTCTCAGGTATGTAGACAGTGGCTATACTTCTGTAAGCTGTGGTAAGTGTCTCCTGCTCTTCCTGTCAACCTCAGAATGCACAGACACTTTCAAAGAACTGATCCAATAACCTAACAAAGACATACATGTAGGATGGGACATTTGTGGTGACATAGCAGGCATCACAATCTGCTAAGCATTCAACACCTCAGCTACCAGCCCTCCCTGAAGGGAGCTCTCTGGCCACTTCTTAACCCTCCCAATGGAAGCCTAAGCCTGCTTCCTCTCTGCCCCCTCTTATAGGAGAGGGAGCAGCTGCTCCCCTCCTCCACACGATAGCCCTTCACATCCTCAAGATGCTATTAGGTCAGCTCCCAGCTCCAGGCTAAGTGAGTGTAGATCCTTTAATCTTCCTTCATAGGTCCTACTTTCCGAGTCTTTAATCGTTTCTGCAGCTCTCTACCGAATCCCTTTCAGCTTGTTAAGCCCTGGTGTGTCACCTCTTCAGAGGGTGGCAGGAGGGTGGAAAAGCCAGGCATCACCAGCTCAGTGTATGTACCCTCAAAACCACAGCCAAGTGACCTCCAAAACCTGCCTGTGATCCTTCAGAGGGGGAACAAACCCTGAGAAACAGTGTCTCCTTCTATCATGGAGAACAAAATCCAAGAGTAATGAGCAAAACACATGGCCTTCTCCCGGCTCTCATGGGGCTGTATAACTTGTTACCGTTTTGTTGTTCAGATCCTGCAACAGTTTCAGTGTGGCTTTTCATAATTTACCAGGTTCCTTTATCAACCCTTTTTTCCTTTCAGTTACCTAACACTTTCATTGAGTGGCTTTATCACTTTCGTTCTCAGCCTAAGGTTAGGTCCTTTTTGGTCAAATTTCAAATCTATTCAGCATGGTGCTTCAGAGATGAAGCCCAGCAGAAGGCACCTGTCTGTCCCCTGGCTGGTCTTCAGAGCTTTCTCATTACCTCTTGGTTGGCTATATGGGTCCTCTGGGTGCCTTGAGCCCTTTCCCACCCAGAAAGTGCATGCTGACCCTCTGGGCTGTGCCCCCCATCTCCCCTGACCATACATTGAGTTAGATTTCAGGGTCCTGATTAAATCTGGCCCGCTCTCTGTGTGTTATCTGCAGCTCCCAGCCTGGGTACACTGCACACTTAATGAACTTGCTCTCCTTCCTATCATTCAGAAAATTGATGCAAGTGCTTAAACAGCATTGAACCCGGGATTCTCCACGGGGAAGCGCCACTCGTCATGTTCTCTCATATCGATATTGAGCCATTTACAAGTATGCTTTGAGTGCGGGCAGCCACCAAGCATTATCTTGCTTACGATTTGGGCCATCTTTTTCCCGAGTGAAGTAGAATTTCACAGGCTGGACACCAGTGTCCCAGGAAACAATGCCAATGTGGAACTGTTTCTTTCTCTTGGGCGGGGGAGGGGTCATCTGGGATGCTGTTTTCCTGTCTTGTTAAAAATCATTCTGTTGATTTGCTTTAAGGACAAGCTATTTATGGAGTCAGCTGTGTTCTTTCTGAAGAAGGACTAAAAGACCCCAAATAGTGCTTATTTTTATTTGTATTCATGTTTTAAAACATTACAAACTTATTTAAATTTAAAATGTGAGCAGACACACTGTAGGGTCAGTTCTCAAGTATTTTCAAGTTCAAGATTCTCTGTCTACCCATCTCTTTCTCTCTACAATTATATTTCCATAGGAATATCTCACTGTGGCTGACCTTGAGATCCTTCTACTTCAGCTTGCTGAGTTCTAGGATTCTGGCCCAGTGTTTTTGCTCAAGTTTGTTTAATGTCTGTTGCTCTGAAGCTATTAATATTCTCACCCTTAAAACCAAAACCTTTCATGAAAATCTAGCCATCCTTGTGGATGAATCGCCCTGAGTATCATCTTCTCTGAACCTTTGATAAGGGACAATAGTCTGGTTCCCTCCCCACCGAATCCACATCTGGTTTTGTTTTGGTAAGGCATGGCTATTGACTGGAGAGCATCCAAGGCAGGTTGTACTTTTCCACCAGGGTGTTTCTTTCCTCTACTTCTTAAGGACTCACCCAGTCTTGCCTTTGTATTACACAGCAGCATTGAGCTAGAATGACATCTTTATCCTGGCTCGGAAGGGCAGAATCCACTCTGTTTTAACCTGTCTTCATGGAGGGGGTGTCCCTCCTTATTTCAAAATGAAATAATATTGTTTCAAATGTGGCAATTTTCTTTTATTCTTGAAACAAGCAAACTGTAAATTGTCAAACAGAACAGGATAAAAGCATAATTACTGCTTTTATTTATTCATACCATATTAATGTAATATAATTATCCAGTAAGCAGACAGAACCCTATGAATATTCAACAAGTACGGAAAACCAAAGCTGCAGTCTAGTTATTCTGAGGGATACATAAAAAGAAGAACTTTAAGGACTGAAATAATTTTTCTCTGTTTTAAAACAACATGTGGTATGATTACAGCTTAAAAGCCTGTGCCTTTGAGAGCAGAATGGTCCAATTACAGACCAGAAAATAACATGGAACAAATTCCTGGTTATTCATAGGGGTAAATTCCTGGTCTTAAAAACAAGCCGGTCGATATGGGTTTCCCCTAACTGTAGTCCCATTCCTCCAAGTTAACCTTAAGAGCTCTAAAACACCAAGAACAAAAACAAAACCAAGAAAACTCTGACAATCTCCATAGTAGAAGGAAAGAAAGTTGAACCAGTAAGCAGCTGAGAGTTCATGTCAATAGCGGGCAGAGTACCCCAACTTTAAGTAAGCAGCTGAGAGTTCATGTCAATAGGAGGGCAAAGTACCCCAACTTTAAGAAATAATACTAGTAATAGAACAGGAAACCATTCATCATCAGAACAGATCATACAGTATCCAGAGGGCAGAGTCTTGGGTTGGGATAGGAAAGAGAGGCATCATGGGAAGGAGAACAGGTTCTTGGTTATAAAGCTTGGTGGGAACTTGGAGTGTCAGAGGAATGGTCTGTCCAGCAGGAGGCAGAGCCAATGAATGTAAACCTAGCCTTCATCAGGAACTATAATGTATGTGGAGCCAAAGAATTCAGTAGTACTGGGCTGAGTGCATAGACCTTGCTGCTGTAGGAGTCAGAGCTCAGAAGACTGTTTGGACTCCCAGCATCCATCCAGGAAGCTCTGTTTGTACAATATGAACTCACCATGGACAACCTTTCACGCTGTAGCCTCCCTATGTGAAGCTTGGCCTCTATGTTCACAGTGAGCGTTACTTGGGTGTAGCCTAGACTCCGACTTCCCAGTGTGAACTCCCATGTGTGGCCTGGGCTCTTTTCTTGCACAGTTTGGTTTCCCAGTGTTCACTCTGGACACTTTGCTTTCAGGTTTGATTAAGTAGATTTGGTACACATGTTCACCAACTTTCCACTGTGCACGTTCTTCCTCGACATTGATGTGAAAGAGACATAAGAAAGAACTAACTGTAAAATTGAACAGGTTGGTCTTATGTGATACATTCTCTTTCTGTGCATTGGGCTTATTAATCACTTTACCTTATTTTACCTAATTAGGAAATAGATTTTGAACATTGTACATTTTTGCTTTCCTGTTACAGATGGAGAAACAAAAGCAGCCAGGGAGTAAATTGCTTTCCAAAGGTAATTTCCCAAGAGCTGGTGGAAGCATCAATTCATTCATTCACTTATTCTGTGGCTATTAGCTGAGTAGTTACCATGTCCTAGTTGAGAAGGGACAGTGATGAGAAACACAGACAACGTTCCATCTTCTCTCTGTCACTGTCTAGAGCAGAGGAGAGCATCTGGGTGCTAATCACACAGAATTCATAGGCTGGTAACAAGGCATTGGACATCACAACCATGTAAAACACCAACCCCAGTGTAACTGGAGCTCAGGGGCATGGAGAAAGAGAATCCAGGGGAAAAAGAAGAGGAGCTGTTTTAGGAAAGGAATAATGTAGGTTAGTTCCCTAGCAATGGGCACAGAGGGAACCCTGGTATGCGGAGAGGCTGGAAGACTGATCAGGAACCTACAGCTCTACCCTAACTGTCACTAATCACTCACTGCAGTCTCAGAGGTGCCCTGGCTAAATCATATGGTCCTGTGGGATAAGGGTTCTTTTGATGTGAGCATTGGAAATAAACAACATCTCATATGTTTGCATATCCAAGAGTTGTTCTGGTTGTTTCTTGTCAACTTGACCCATGTTTGGGGATACAAACCTTGGTGCATATCTGAGACTACAAACCTCCACCTAGAAAATTCCTCAAAATTTGGTGTGGTGGCATACAACTTTGCTGGTGGACATCTGAGTTAGAGGCCAGCCTGAGCTACAGAGTAGCAACCAGAGCTACACAGAAAAACTTTGCTTCAGAAAACTGAGAGAGAGAGAGAGAGAGAGAGAGAGAGAGAGAGAGAGAGAGAGAGAGAGAGACCAAGGCAGCCAAAGCAGCCAGAGTTACACAGAGAAACTTTGTTTCAGAAAACTGAGAGTAAGAAAAGAGAGTAATGCACTTCCATTGTATTAATTGTAGGCAACTCTGCAGCACCTCTTCTTAACAATTGATGTAGAGTGACCCAGCCAGTGAGGGGATGGGTAGTGCCACCCCTGGGTAGGCTGTGCTGATTTGTGTAAGAATGTAGGCTGAGCAAACCTTGAAGAGCAAGCCAGTAGGCAGAACTCCTCCATGGCCTCCACATCAGCTCCTACCTTTAGCTTCCTGCTTTGAGTTCCTGCGGTAACTTCTCTGGATAGTGACCTACAAGCTATAAAACTGACTTAAACCCTTTCTTCCTCACGTTCCTTCCAGTCGTAGTGTTATATCACAGCAAGTGAAACTGGACTTAGACATGAGTACCTTACATATGAGGTATTGCTTTCACAGACCTGACTGTGCATTTTGGGGAGGATTGTGGTGGCATTTGAACTTTGAGCTATAAAAGCCATTAATTGTTCAGAGCTCAGGACTGTTTCTGTGAGAGCTTGGTAGATTAAAATGTTGAGAGAAATGCAGACAATGCAAGTCTGTCTTGTGAAGTTCTAAAGGAAGGTTTGAGAGGCCCTTAAAGAGTCTGTTGGAGCTGTCTGATATTTTGTATCAAGACTCTGTTTCTTGTCGCTGGGGCTGAAGAATCAGTTGCGATCAAAACACAAGAACCACTAAATTGAAAATGTTGCTTTGCTGGGACAACAGACACTGCTCAGCAGCCCCCCAACGCTGCTCTTCTGTCCTGATTCACCCCTACTCGCTCCCTCTGTCAATATGCAAAATACATACTAAACTTGTTTTATAATTTAAAAAAATCAACTTCAAACAAACATCCCTATAGTCACTCAGAGGAAGAAAAGACATTTTCCCTGAAACATAAATTATTCAGTTTATAATTCGTTGTTCAAAAACTGTATTAAAAGATTAGAGGAATTCTCCTACTAAAGTCTATTTTAATAGGTGAATTAGTATGAGATATAAAACATTGGTGTGTCTCAGGGTTTCTATTGCTGTGTTAAAACACCACAACCAAAATCACCTCAGGATGAAAAGTTTTTTATCTTGTAGCTCCAGGCGACAGTCCATCACTGAGGGATGTCAGGGCAGGAACTCCATCAGGGCAGGAATTCTGAGGCAGGAACTGAAGCAGAAGCCATGGAAGAGTGTTGCTTACTGGCTTACTCAGCTTGCTTGCTCACAGTATCAAGGACCACCTACCCAGGAGTGGCACTGCCCACAGTGAGCTGGACTATGAATCCATCAATGTATCCCATCCAATAATCAATGAAGAAATGCACCACAGGTTTGCCCACAGGCCAGTCTGCAAGGGGCAGTTTCTCAACTGAGGTTCCCTCTTCTTGAATGAAACTAACTTGTGTCAAATTGACATAAAACTAGCCAGCACAAGTTATAGTTTTTGAACGAAATGTGTTTTATGTCCGTGACTTACTGTTAATTCAACAGAATCCTGGTGGACACCATGCAGGAGGATCTGGAGTGGGCAAGTGAGTTTCTTGGGACCCACTCTATTGGGCAATTTTTCTGCAGATCAATATGAAGAGGAACTTTTATAAACTAATATTGTTTAGGTGAATTAATGATTTTATAGAATTTCGAGCTTGATTTAAATAGTTTTAGGAAGTTAGGATAATTGATACAACATTAAAGGAGATAGTTTAAGTTATAATAAAGCTAGAATTAAGAATAGAATGTGGTTCATCCTTGTAATGAGGACTGCATAAGTTCAAAAAGGAGAACAGTGAGCTTTCATGCCTTTCAAGAACATAACTGTATGTGGAAGAGAAAAATCAGCTCAAGACAAGCTAATAGCCAAAGAAAACATTTCATTCTAGGTTGGCTTTGAGTCCCTGAATCACGTGATCTAGGGATGTGGCCATAGGTTTCAGTATGCACCATGACAAAACAGGGCTATGAATAAAGAGCAAATAATTCTATTATAAGTCTAACAGTAGAGAACAGGTGATTACCCAGTTTAGCTGACCAGGACTTCAAGAATAAGACATAAAATGGATGCTGATCTGATTCTTGGTAAATACAAGTTGGTGTCAGCTAAGCATAGGGTAGAACTTGCTACTACAGACTTGCCTTGCTTCAACTTTGTTAGTCAATGACAAAAGAATTATTGTTTGGAGGTTATGATGGATTGTGGAGAGAAAGATAGATTAGAGATATCTAGTTGGGTATGAGTTTCAAAGTAAAAATACATAATCAATAATTCTGTTGTAATTTCCTCTTGTGTAATTATTTTAATCTGTCTTTGAAGAATATGGTTTTGTGGTGATTGTTTTTAGACAATATGTAACTTGTGGCTATCTTTTTCTTACATAGATAAATTTGTCTTAGAGGATATAAAATGGCTAGTAGAAAAAAAATAAAGTTTTTGGAGGCAGCTCATCAGAGTTTGCTCCATTCACCAATTGTGTGTGTGTGTGTGTGTGTGTGTGTGTGTGTGTGTGTGTGTGTGTGTGTGTGTATGTATGTATATGTTGGAACTAGCTTGTTGGAGATTGCTCCATTCACTAATATGTATGTGTGTGTGTGTGTGTGTATATGTTTGTGGTTGGAGCTTTGCTCCATCCACCCAATATATGTGTGTGTATGTATATATGTATGTATGAATATATGTATGTATGTATGTATGTATGTATGTATGTATGTATGTATCTGAAGCTGTTGGAGCTTGTCTTGCTTTATCCACTCAATCTCTGAGTGCATGTGCATGCATATATACTCTCATGCATGCACGTGTGTGTGTGTATGTGTGTGTGTGTGTATGATGATTTTCCCCCCTTCTTTTCTTTGCTCTAGTCACAGGCTGCCATCAGCACCAGCCCTGTGCCTGTGCCAGCAATTATTGGTACAAGCCTCCAGTCTCCAACTTTATGCCACACTTCAGTTTACCCTATAGTGTTGAAGCTGGCTTTTGAGAAAGTCCAAGAATGAGTAAGAATCCATCTATTGGGCTGGAGAGATAGCTCAGTGGTTAAGGGCACTGACTGCTCTTCCAGAGGTCCTGAGTTCAATTCCCAGCACCACATGATGGCTAACAACCCTTTGTAATGGGATCAGATGCCCTCTTCTGGTGTATCTGAAGACAGCTACAGTGTATTCATATAAATAAAATAAATAAATAATTTAAAAAAGGATCCATGTATGATTTTACTAAATGAGAAGAGATGCAGCATAGATACCAACTCAGTTGAATTATTGGAGAGGCTACTCGGGTGTCTGAAAATTTTTGGTAGAAAACTAAAATGAGAAAATATCTAACTCATTCGTATATTAGTATATTCCTGTCATAAATGCATTTTCTTGTTTTCCCCTCTGGTAAGTCACTCATTCTAAGTTCATCAGACTTTGCTCAGTTTCTGAGCCTTCTTCCTGGTGAGATGCCTTTCTTGAAGAATTGCCTGCCTTAGTTTTCTTTGCTTTTATCTCAGAGGTTGCCAAAACTAGACCTCCAACAATAGTCTTACAGGAATATGTGGAGTCAGAAATTGATTTTCAGGGACATTAGAATGTCAGGCAATTGGCCTACCAATGTAACCTTCTAGAAACTTAAGCAATCCAGAAACAGACAGGTGCACAGCACACCTGGGGACAGCACAGGGCCATTGTTGAATCACCCAAATCCAAGAGCACCTGCCAGAGAAGAGTCCATGAGCTTCAGGGTGTCTCTGCCTGTCTTCTTACCAGAGAAGCACTGAATTTACAGATTTTCCTGGATGATTACAGATGTACTGAGATTACAGATGTTCCCAGATATTTACAGATATGCCCAGATTAGAGATATTCCCAGATTACAAGTGATTACAGATGTGCCCAGATTACAGATGTGTCCAGATGATTACAGGTGTGTCCAGACTATATATGTGCCCAGGTTACATATCTGCTCAACAGAATTTAAAAATAGAAAAAGAAAAGAAAAAGAAACTGTATGAAATGAGAAAGTAAAAATAAAAGAAGTACTCAGGATTATTTAATAAATCTAAATTGTGTTTTTTAAAATATGAAATCAATCTTGCAAATAAATACAAACTGGGAGAGAAAACAGTCAATTATCTAAAAGGGACCTGTTCACTAAGCTAATTGTAAGTTATACAAAACTCAAGTATAACAGAGTCAGTGAAAGAAGTTTAAAAAAATCCAGAAAGTCTTAGTTGTCTTTTGTTTTAAATTATATAAGATCAGATAATACAACAGCACAAAATTAAGCCATAATATAAGTATAGAACAAAGAGTTTCCTAAGTATTTTCATTAAGACAGCAAGAAAATGAGATATAAATCTGATAAAATTGAGAGATACCATTTGCTAAGTGTCGTTCATTCCTGGCATACAAAGGTACATGTTAGAAAGGCTGTTAGCTTAGCCGCAAGGCCCTCGGGACTAAGTAAGATAGTAACAAGTCAACACTGGAGTAAGCCAATGTCATATTTTCACGGACACAAATAACATAAATAAGAATGGGGACAGTGAAGCTGCTTTTATAACAGCAACAGATGGTAGCTGGGCCTGGGAGGGTGCTCTTCCAATCCTGCTCCTCCCATCCTTCCAGGGAGGAGGACCACTGCACATCTGAGGTTGGCCTGACTTGTGGACTGAGTTCCTGTCTCCTCTTAAAAACCAATCCCTGCTGTGCTTTCTTTGTGCTTTCTTAGGCAGATATTGGAATGAGAAAAGAAATGTAAAAGAAGGAGCTAAGGAAATAGAGGAGGAGGGTGAGGGGAGGAAGAAGAGAAGGAGCCAGTACAGAGACCAGCCCTAGTAGCTATTAAGGCATCAAAAGCTCAACAAACCAAAAGCCAGCTGCCATAGCTGTTGGAAGGAAAGAAGCTGGTTCTGGAAAGAGGGTCCATTAAGTAGAAAATGGATCAGAAAAACAGAAGCAAACCCACCTAGATACTGATTTAGTGCATAATAAAAGTGTTATTTCTAATGTAATAAAACGTTTGTTTGGTTCTTAAAATTTTTAGTCTGGCTGTGTGCCATCTTTATAACCTTCCATGAAAGGTAAGTTTAGGTCTATCTCTCTCTCATCAGACACACGACCATGCTGGGAATGTGTCAGGGACTTAGGTGCAAAAGTAATGTCATAAACCCAATAGAAGAAAACATGAGTGACTTCCTCTATGGCCTAAGCATAAGGAAAGACCTTCTAACTATGCATTATAATGTAGGTGCATTGAATACAACAAAGAGAAATACTTGTACGTTACGTTTCACTAAAATTAAAGACACTTGAAAATAATAGGAAAAAAAAATTTCCATGAGACCAAATACCTGTTGCTTTTTGTCTGTTTTTAGGTGAGATGGGTCAAACACAAATGAGAAGCCTGAAGAAAACCCTTGTGACAGTGACAAAGAGCTAAAGTCACAGATGTATAATCTCCAACCACAGCTCCAGGGCCAGACAAGGGACCCGCTCCTTTGCATAGCTCAGGACTTTGGAATTCCAGCAGTTCATTTTTCCATGCACAAACATACCAGCCAGGCAAATCTGATCAGCAGGCCTTCCCAGAATTGTCTGGTCTACATGTAACAATAGCCCGCCTTTTGAAAGGAGAAGGGGAAGCCACTCATTGGTGTGGGGAGTCTGGCTGGGAAGTCTAGGGAGGAAGGTCCTGTAGTCAAGAGAGGACTGTAAGCCTGGCGGTGGGGTGGTGGCACATGCCTTTAATCCTAGCACTTGGGAGGCAGAGGCAGGCGGATGGATTTCTGAGTTCGAGGCCAGCCTGGTCTACAGAGTGAGTTCCAGGACAGCCAGAGCTACACAGAGAAACCCTGTCTTGAAAAACAAAACAAAACAAAACAAAACAAAAAAAGAGAGAGGACTGTAATCATTGGCGCATATTCTTGAAATCACTGTCAAAGGAGAAGCAGAGAGGAGTTCTATCATAAAACATGAATACTGGAGTGAAACTCTCTCCAAATGGCCCAGGAATGTGACTGGAGGAGAGAACTGAAATACAGTGGCTTTATCTATACAGCAGGGGAAGCAGCGATGGTGCCTACCGCATAAAGCAATTTTCCATGAAGCTGTGGTCTGAGGAACACACCAGGGCAGTTCTTCCTACAAATGGGACGTGGAAACGCCAAGGGTTAAGCAGCCACTATCACCGGTTAACAGGACTACCAGATGAGGATAAAATGCTAAAACTTTGTGTAAACATACTACAGAAAACCGTAAGGTTAGAAAGGATAAAAAACAAAAAACATATTAGGAATAAGTTGACGTTATTTTCTAATACAGAAAATGACTATAGATGCGCTACTTCAACTTTTTAAATGATTTCATTGACTCATTTGCAGCCTACACACGCCAATGGGATCTTTTTGACTCTGGGACTCCTTCTTCCCTGTCTGTTCCTTTACCACAGAGAGGGGAGGAACTAGCCATATATATATACACATATATATGTATATATATGTATATATATACATATATTAATTATACATATATACATACACACATACATATACATTATACATATACATATATGTGTATATAGCCTCACAACTATATATATGTAAATAGTTTTTATATGTTATATATAACATATATATAATGAATATATATAAACAAACAAGCAAACACACATATGCATATATATACACATATATATATACTTACACACATATATATGTGTGTGTTTGTATGTATATATGTATATGTATGTGTGTGTTTGTTTACAAGTTTTACGCTTTACTCATGGTCTCCCAACATGATTTGAAGTAGCTGGCTATTAAGTGTCCTTCTCAATTGTTCCTCGATCTTATTTTGGGCCACAGAGTCTCACACTGAATCAAAGCTCACTGCTTTGGCTGGACTGGCCAGTGGTGAGGCCCAGTGATCCTATCTCTGCTTCTTCTCCATGACAGAGATTTCAGGTACATGCCATGGTGCCCAGCTGTGGCATAGATTCTGGGAACTGAACTCAGGGTCTCATACTTACACAGTAAGCACTTGGCCTACTGATCCATTCCCCCAAAGCCCCACTCCCTACTTTTCACTTTTGATCTACATGGATGCCATCTTAGAGCAGAATGTGAGGTAAGGCTCCCACCTACCTGGTCTTTCTTCCCAACAGGAAATGAATCTCATCTAAAATGGTTATTGAGCCACTTTTCCATCTCTCATTGATTTGCAATGCTAACTAATTTATGAACACAATTTTCACGAGAGACAGACCAGATTCTAGATGGTCTGTTTCCTTTCCATTGATTTGTTTGTTTTTAGGTTGTCACCAATATTATTCTTTTTAAAACACTGAAGTTTTATATGGCTTTTTACACTTGTTTGTTTTTATGAAGTGGGTATTTCTTAAAGAAAACATGAATACTACATACTCGAAATTAAGCCAAATTACCCAAAATACTACCAGCTCAAAACCTTTGTGTTTATTCCCTGTGTGGGCAGCTGTGCCCCGCCTCCCTTCTGTTGCTTTATCCCTCACCTGTGATGTTTGAGTTGGGTGGTACAGTGGGTTTACTTGGGTTCCTGACACACTGCTGCTGCCTCCCACTGCCCTACCCAGGTTCCCACTAGACCTCGACTTCTAAGAAGCCGCTCCCTCCCCTGTGGTGGGAGTCACTGAGCAGGCTCCTTGCAGTCTGTGGTACTGTTGTTTGGGGTTGGGATCACTCTGAACCTCCTGTACCCTAAGAGGAGGTCTTTGGTCACGAGATGGACTTGTCAGAGCAGACACAGGCCATCTCTTCCTGAGGACTTTCTTGCATCCAAGGTCACCAACTCGTAGGCTTTGAGCTTCAAAAGCTAGAAGAGCATTGCAAAACGAAGTGTAAGACTCTAGAGGACTTTACTCTCCCATGGGAGAAGAGTCCCAGGCTTGGAAAACATGAGCAGCAGAGCCACCTCCAAAAAAAGGCACTCTGTGACGACAGTGCCTGTCTGACCTGGAGATCAGGGCAATTATTTCCCATGAGTCTTAGGAAAGGAACGGAGCTCGTGGAGTGGACTCCCCAAACTCAACAAGCTGTGTAAGTATGCACACAGTGACCCTGGACCAAACCGATCCTTCACTGTTTATGATGGAAGGAGATGGTTGATTTCATGTATCAAAAGCTGACACCAGAGACAGAGAGCAAGAGAGACAGAAACGGAGACACTGATACTCAACAGCTTGTGCACACACCCACGTGGCGAGGGAATGAAGAGGGTCTTCTAGCAGTCACCATGTGTGCAGTCACAGTGGATTTAAAACTGCCTCAAAAGGAATCCTACTGGGAGTGTTTAGGTCCACAATTACAGTAAATGAAGATTCAGAATTAGCAAACGCATTTCACTTAATTAGAAGCATTAAGTAAGTACCACCACATGTACAGTAGTGTGCGTGCTAAGACGAGAAAATAGCTGACCCTGAAAAGTCTTTCTCTTATTCTAAATCTTATTTGTCTGATGTTTAAGAAACTATTAATATTTCCTCCAACTGTACATGTACATACATACACACACAAACACACATACATGGATACACATATATTCATATACATGCACACATTTACACACATGCATACACACATATACACATGCATGCATACTCACACACATATACATGTACATACACATACATACATGGAAAAACATATATTCACATACACACATACATGCACAAGTACATACATGTACACACATGCATACACACATACACACATGCATACACACATTTACACATGGATATACACACATTCACATACACATACATGGATAAACATATATTCATATACACACATACATGTACAAATACACACATGCATGCACATGCATACACACATGCACACACATGCATACACAACTATACACACACACACACACACACACACAGAGCAGCTTGTGCCTGGTGTGAGCTTACAGGAGTCTAGCCTTCCAGGAAAGAAAGAGGTGACAGTTTGCCAAGGAAAGGGTATTACAGATTCACATTTCCTCTGACTTGACGTCCTGACTTCTTGGATCTGATGATTTTCAGTGTTAAGTTCTAATAGTCAAGCCTTGGGAGAGGGCTGTGAGAATCGTAGTCAGGATCTCAAGGAACTCTGAGGGAGCTGAGGAAGGAAAGAAGCAGAAATCTACAGAGGAGAAATCGAAGGTGGTAAGGGTGCCACGTGGCCACAGCTCTGCACCCACACGGGCCCTTGTTAGCACACTGGCTTCCTCAGCATTTCAGATGAAGGGGATGATCTGATGTATCTCCATTTCTGCGTTCATTTCATTTACTTACTGCTTTAGTAGTGCTGGAGAGCAAGCGTTATGAATTCTAGACAAGTGTGGCACCACCACATTCCCAGTCACACAGCTTTGTTTCTAAGGATAATATCTGAGTCGAGATGCTGTATCTTGTGACCCAGAATCCGTATCAGTGGTACAGGGTCCCTATCACTGCACCCCAAGCTTGACCTCACGAAGAAAACAGGGGTGTCACTGCACTGAGTATCAGAGCGGCTTCTCAACTTTTCATCTGGGCTATTTTCTATTTCAGACTCACTGAGAAACATCACAGTCTATTGCGCTGCCACTAGCTGTCATGTGACAGTGCCGTCAACTCAGGAACACAAGCCAAGCAAACAAATTCACCAGAGAGAACACTGGTTTGCCCAGCACTCACTGAAAAATGAAATCATTTTCTTTATGACTTAAATTTGCTCTTCTTGGGTCAAGCGTTTGATTAAGCAGATAATTGCAAGAATCAATTTTTCAAATGCTTGCATGAGGGTTTTCTCCTTGCCTTCACCACATTTGTTAAATTTAGAAACTCCCATGATAATCGTTATTCCATTCACAGCTGTTGGAAGAACAATTTAATGGAACATTCTCTCTTCTAAACCAAAATGCCCATGTCAGATATGTCTGACGCATAATAAAGGAATAGAAATGAGCATAAGAAATACAAATTTGCGTTAAAATTTTTAAAAGGAATTTGCATTTCTCTATTTAAAAATGTGTGGGGCTGGAGAGGTGGCTCAGCAGTTAAAAGCATGTACACCATGCTCTTTCAGAGGACCGAGGTATGGTCCCAACATCCACACGGGGCAGGCTATAACTGTAACTCCAGGGGATCATACTTCCTTTGGGAATACCTACCTATGTTTTTGTAAGCATGTCTGAAGGGCTGGGGAGTGTGATGCCCAGGGAGGGAGAACTTGCTCACATGAAGTGTCTCTTGGTTCCATGCTCAATGCCACAAAATAAAAGTATGAAATGCTTCCCTTACCTTCAAGGATGGAAATCTAGGATATTCCATTTTTACTTTATGGAAAAATTGAAGGGTCGATGATGACAGTTCTATAATCATGGTACCCAGTTTACTAAAGCAAAAATCAAGACACCTCAGCCAAAGCATGGTCTGTCCCATGGCCACAGACAGAGAGCTCACACTGCAGCCCTGCTCCTCCTCACTTAGTCAGGGAGGAGCCAAAGACTCTGTGGTTTTGGAGGGGGGGCTACTAATGAGCCATTTATAGAGGTGGGCAGCTAAAATATAAACCTCAAGGCCAGGAAGCCAGGCACTTTTGTCATCTGGCCTCTTGCTGAAGACATTTGCTGGCCTCTGGTTCCAAGCATATGTCATCATGACCAACCAGAACTTGGGTTATCAGGACACTATCTCCTCCTCTGGGTTGTCTCAAGAGTAGCCAGGAACAGGAGCATCTGGAAATGAAGGCCACTGTCCTCCACCATCAAAACTGAAGCCCCCGCCTTAGGCATTGCACAGTGTTCCCCAGACACCCAAATCACAGTTGGGAAGATGGGGCAGTCAGTAAGGTGCTTGCCTAGAAAACAGGAGTACCTGAGTTCAGCTCCCACAAACCCATGTAGAAAGTCACGTGCGGTAGCACACACCGGTAATCCCTGCACTTGTGAGTGAGACTGGATGGATGTGGAAACAGGCAGATCAATGAAATGTTTTCTGACAGATACTTGACCTTCATGGTGAAGTTCCAATGAAAGATGCTATCTCAGACAAAACAGCGGCAGGTGCCTGAACACTGACGCCTGACTGGCCTCCATTCATATGTGGTCTGTGCACACATGTGCACACCTCTTCATAAATATGAGAAAACACACACACACACACACACACACACTAGGGATCAGAGACTTCCACATTCTGCTGAAGTGTGTGTACCACAAGACCCAAAGACCTGAGCTCCCATCCTCCATCTGTAGTCCTGGTCTCCAAACCAGGGAGCCCCTGCTTTGTTCCCCTCACATTCTTAGAACACAAAAGAAGCCAAAATCTCCAGTCCCTGATGATACATGTTCATTCCTGTCAGAGAAGAATGGGGCCACTGACTGCCATCTTTTAGGGCAGCATACTAGGCAAAACAGACTCACGCTGCTGGCGCACACTAGCAAGTCTCTGCGGTGAGGGAGCCTCTGGATTTTTACTCTTAACTAAGCATGCAGGATGAGTAAGTACCCAAACGATCACATTTATGCGGTTTTTAATGGCCTGTCTGGGTTATGTTCTGTCCGCAGCTAGTGACTGAGCTGACTGCTGGCCAAGGCTTTTAGAATTCACACAGCTCTGTTTCAACACAATGATTTGACGATAGCAAGAGCTTCCCATTCCCATAGGTTCTATCTTTTGAGTCTGGCAGCATGGTGCATAGCAATCAGCTAAATATGTTCTGCTTTCCTGCCGGTACCTGGTATTGGGATGAGGGCCCCAAGAACACCAGGGAATCCTATAGGGAGGAGGTGACAGGGGATGGCAGGCTTCCTGCAGAGCCAATGGAGGGAAAGGGAGGCCTGGGCCAGGACACAGGATCCTGCTCATACTAGGAGCAGGAGGAGTGTGCTGAATTACCAACAATCTTATCGCTTCTGGTGTTTTCTCAGGAAAGCCTTAGTGTAGCTTAAGCAACAGTTTTAAACTGTGACTGTTTTTTTATTGTTGTTGACAGAATGAGAATGTGACTGTGCTCAAATTCTCAGGACAATCTTTGACAGAGACGGAAAAGGAATCAGTGCTTAGTGGCACAACCAGGGCATTGGAAGCTCTGTCTACCTGTTGGGAAATAAACATACTGGTCAAAAAACACTAATCAAAAGCTAGGTGTGTTGGTGTGCCAGAAATCCCAGCACTTGAAAGGCACAGGCAGGAGGATTGCCACAAGTTCCCATTAAGGCAGGCCCAAATAGCTAACTCCAGACTTTGCCTCAAAACAAAACTCAAAGGAGAGGCATGAAAAAGCAAATAAACCCCTAAAACCTGCCCATTACCCCGCCACTTGTGACAGCTATCCCTGGTTGTCAACTTGACTGTATCTGGAATGAACTTCAATCCAAAATTGGAAGGCTCACATGTGATCCAGACCTTCAGGCTGGGAGATACAAGCTTCTGGCCTGGATTTTTGAATGGAGATCTTGAGGCATAGTGGCTATGCATCTCAGGAGTCTGAGGCAAGGAGATCTCCAAGTTCAAGGTCAACCTGGGACAAAACAAGTCCCAGATCCAGGCATGGTGGAGCACACCTTTAATCTGGGCCACACCTTCTGCTGAAGACCTACATAAGGACATTGGACAAAACAAAATTCACTCTTCTTCTCCTGCTTGCATTTACTTTCCAGCACATCTGTTGGAATCTACTAGCCTTGTGGGTGTGGCCTTTCATACTCTTGTTTTAGCTGCCTGGAAGCCAGTATTCTGCCTGCAGCCTTCAGATGAAGATGTAGAACTCTCAGCTCCTCCTGCACCGTGCCTGCCTGGATGCTGCCATGCTCCCACCTTCATGATAATGGACTGAAGCTCTGAATCCGTAAGCCAGCCCCTATTAAGTGTTGTCCTTATAAGAGTTGCCTTGGTCATGGTGTGTCTGTTTGCAGCAGGAAAACCCTGACTAGGACAGCGCTCAACAGGGACCTGTGGATTTGGTACCATTTTGCTGATATGTTTCCACGCTATAGAAGCCTCAGTCATCACAATTCCAATTTTCATGGAATTCCAAGTTTAATTATCAGTTAGTTATTTCAAACTACGAATGGCTATTTGTCTTCAAAAGAATAAATTCAGAAGCTGTGAAAAGTTTTGGGAAAATGACAGTAATTTTAAAAAGAGGTATCTTCTTGTGATTTTTGAGCCCAGATGCAATGCAGATGTGATTAGGAAATGAACATTCAGTTTTCTTAGGAGGTCCTCAGATGGTTAAAGGTATTTAACAATAAAGAAACTGCCTCGAGGCAGGTAAGACCTACAGGGTTCTTTCTGACAGCCTCTGTAATTTTCATCTATGACACACTTTTTCCTTTTCTTGGGAGCTGTTGGAAACGGAAGCTCGGCACACATCACAAATGTGCTTGGACTGAGGTATGGAACCCAGAACTTGGGGCTCTCTGACAAATTAGCAGGGAGGCTGTTTCCTGTTGAAAGCTCCCTGAACCTCGGTAGTGGAAAGGAGTAATTTAGAGATAGAAGAGGAATACAGGACAGATGTTAAAGTGTGTCCACTTCCATCACCACCAGCCACTGGAAGACACTCTCTTATGGTGGCAAGCACAAGGTCTGGGGACATGAAAACCTCAGGGAGCCGAGGGAAACGAATTCATAAACCTGTGGTCACAGTGTTTGCAGGAGCAGGGACAAGTGTTCTACGGGCCACCGCAAAAGCAGATTGCACATGGAAGGGTACGGCTGTATACTGGGAAATAAGTTTAACTTTCACTATAACCCAGTGTAAGATGAAAAGAGGAAACTGTACTTTAAATACATTTAAGATAAGCATTACAGCACAGAATCTTGTGTTTCCAGTATTTTTGTATTTATAATGAAAAAGCTTATGAATATTTACATCTTTGCTTGGTTTTTTTTTTTTTTTTTTGTGTTTGTGTGCTAACCAATATGCTGAATGTCAAAACGTTAGCACTATGGCATATCTTTGAGAAAATTTGAACACGTTAAAAGAATGTTCAACTTAAGACTCTCTCTTATACTAAAATGACTCTCCAAAAAAGTTCGTAATGTATCAGGGATGTTCCCTGGCCTTTAGGGGGTGTGCTATAGATGTCCTGTTTAGGAATGAGGACTGAGCAGTGAGGCCTTCTCAGTATAATGACAGGTATGAGTCTTCACTAGTCATAGTCCACTGCATGACAAGGCTACTCCGACTACGGCTGGAAGCAGCAATAGCGTGGCTCCAGGAACATCACAAGGAACACATGTGTGAGCCAGAGGACGAGGAAGTGTTCTGTAAGTGCTGTCTTCTGGATGTGATGCACAGGAGAGTTGCCTACCTGTGCATGAAGTGCGGACAACAGTGTCATGAAAGCAGAGGGGACACCAGCTGAGAAGGTGGCGTCTGTAGGACTGGAAGGGGTAGGAGAGAGGAATGGGGGCTAACATCGTTATAGCACATAATATACATGTTCTAGGTTATCACAGATAAAAACAAAACATTTTATGAACTTGAAGTATGAAAATCCCAGTCATTTTTCCTGAATTTGTATCATACGTAGGGTAGAGAGTTTTTCAAGCACTACCACATTTGTCACGGCCTTGCGTTTTAAACTGCTTCAGAAACAGGTGGAACTGTCAACACAGTTCACACTTGGAAGGAAAACTGACCCAGCAGGAGGGAGTGTTCAAACCCAGAGTCTGTTTTTATACGCTTTCAATCTCTGCTGGTCTGGTCTGAGTGACAGCCTTCCACACCTGTGGCTAGCTAATTACTTTCTTGTCTTCCATAATCATTGTGCCCCCCACACGAGAACCCCAAAATCCTCTTCTCCCTTCAGCATGGAATCCTTAACACTTCCAGTGGGATCTGTTATTCCCAAGAGTTCGGGCAAATGCAGTGGCCACGCACTGGACAAGCTCAGGGCTGGTGGTGCCAAGGAGTGTCCGCTATAGATCCCCATGCCCACTGGCATCCGTTGAACAGGTGCAGGCAGCAGCCTTGGACTCCTCAGGCCCTGTGTGCCCCAAGTGCCAGCACCCCCATCCATCCCCCAGGCCTGACTCCCCCAAGAAGTCATCAAGGTCTTTGATATGAGATGATGTCAGATGTCTCCACTAGATGGCAGTGTGTCCCCCTGGCAGGCTGAATGGGTGCGGCCCTGAGCCCCGAGCTGTGGCAGGGGTGCCTAAGCAGTTAGGTCATGCTCCTTGGGAGGAGATGACAGTAGGCACCCACTCTTTACACTTAATACGCTGCAAACTTTGGGAGTCTCCCAAGAAGCTACCGGGGTTTCTGTTTGTTTTGTCTTTTCTTTTAATGTCAAACAGACCAAACCGGTGTTTCAGCCACTTACAGTGTATTAAAATACATTTCCTTATAGGGATAGTTTCAAATAATGCTGCTATCTCATTCATGAGCAAGTGCGCCATGTTCACATGGAGACCCCTGGTGTCTGCCTTAATGACCCCACAAGTTCCCATGATCAAAATCTTGAACATCTCACTTGTGTGTGAAGGTTGTCGTAAGATTCCTGATGTGATTCCTGACCCACTAAGTTCTGTGTAAATGACACATATTTATATAAAAACCATTCCATAGGAAGTGACTTGAGAAACTTGTACTATGATTTGAGCGCTTTTGTTTTCTTCTCAAGTGCAGAGTTAGACAGATCATGTATTGTAAACACATATTGGAAAAAAAGTATTTACAATACATTTGGTAGTATGAGAAAAAATCCTTAGAAAGTATCTCTGAAAAACTGAAGGGTGCTGTGTACACTAAAAGTGCCACATAATTGTTCTTTAATATTGTCCTATAAATTTACCAATCACAAGTACATAGAGTGTGTCTCATTATCAAGCTTGTGGCCACTCATGACTTGTTAGGAAAATTGCTAACTGGTCATTGGTACCACATGAGTCTGTGCCCTGACTGCAGAGAAAGCTTTGTGGTCACCAGCTCAAACCAAGCCCAGATCCCATGAAGCTCAGCAACCACAAATGACAAACATCTAGTGCAGTATTAACCATCCCCAAATACAAAAGCACAGTTTGCTGGTTAACGATCTACCACACTCACCTCACTGCCCAGGTGCCTCCCCTTCTCTCTGTGGAGGCCTCACACACCCTCAGTCTCCAAAGTAAGACATGATCGAATTCCTACATGACCATCTGTTGCTCTGGATCTGTGAAGCTATAGTGGGTGATGACATGCTATCTTCAGGCTCCTTTTTTAACATGATAGGCTCAATGGGAGGAGTACAGTTGCATGCCAAAAACCAGAGGTCACACCAACACAGAGGTCACACCAACACAGAGCTCATGCCAACACAGAGGTCACACCAACACAGAGCTCATGCCAACACAGAGGTCACACCAACACAGAGCTCATGCCAACACAGAGGTCACACCAACATAGAGTTCATGCCAACACAGAGGTCACATCAACACAGAGGTCACACCAATATGGCGGTCATGCCAACACAGAGGTCACGCCAACATAGTTCTTGCTTTGTCCACTTCCATATTTTAAGTATTTCGTGCCCAAAGACCTTAACATTTTTGTAACTTATGTGAATACATAGCCATGGAATCTCAAGGCCTGTGCTGGACTCCTCCTGATCGTCGTCACTTTGAAGTGTCCTGGCTAAAATGCAAAGTAAACCTCTTCTCCCTTTTTATATTGAGCCTTTAAAAATGCTTATCTGAAACTTTGTTATGATAGTTGGAATACTTTTCTTCTCCTAATGTTTTAAAGACCTCCTAGGAGGAGAACCAAGCAGTAAGGTGTTCAAACGGTGAAAGGTGCTTTCACTTCTCAGGCTTTGCATTGCTCCTGAGCTGATGACAGCCATTTGGGGGTCCCTTAAAAGTGTGAACTATTGGGGCTGGCTTCATGCTCCATGCTAGGCTATGTGTGAGCATGTGAGACACCACATCCTCTTCCTAGCTTCAAGGAGTGAACAAAAGGGAGGAAGGGAGAGTGGGAAGAGGGAGGGAAGGAAGGAGGGAAAGGGGGAGAGAAGGGAGGGAGATAAAGAAAAAGGAAGGCATAAAGAGAAGAGGAAAAGAGGAGGTGAAGGAAGAAGAAAAGAATTCAGATCATAAGCCACATGTACATGGTTTGTGGCCCTGAGTCCAGACAAAGGTCATCTGAAAAGCCTGTGGTAGAGTGTTTGGGGAAAATGACACAACCTCTATCCTGAGGCATTATGAGCTCCAAGTCCTCTGTGGGTCCAGAGTCTCTGAGTGGCTTATTCGTCGCACTTGCCCAACCAAAGTCACAGGACTTAGACTGTTTCATCTTCATGAACAGTTCATGCTGACCTCTGTGCACGTCACAAAGTTCTCCCAGCAGACAGAGATGTTTATGAAGGGTAATGGACACCTCAGGAGTGAGCCACACGAACCCTGGCTGACCCTCAAACCCGCAGCCTCAGTGACCCATGCCCATATGGCTGTGATTGCCACCTGTCCCCATCCTCATCTGAGAGACTCTTAACTACCCATAAAAGCTGAGTGACAAGCTGGGACACCTGCACCCTCATCGCATGTGTTTGCCTTGGAATGTGGAGCTGCCAAACACTTGAAGCCTTTAAATTATCCCTACCTGAAACACAGGCAGCACTACACGGAAGTTCCAGGTCAGGGGCTGTATCCTTCTTGCCTGTCATCTAGCCTGACTTCGGACTCCAGAAGAACAAATGATAACCCTGGTGCAAATGGATGCCCTGTGTCAGTCACAAGAGGGAAACTCACTGGGTGAGAATGGTCGGTATCAGCCTTTACAAAGTGTCTGCACTCTGGAGACATGATCCTAATTTGTGTTTAACAGTATGCTGTACTGATGAATAGTATATTTTTTTCCTCACAATTAATCATCCTGGAGGGATGGAGAGGTGAATAGAACATGAACATATTAAAGATGTGGGTGCTTTTCTGTTCGAGCAGAATACACCATGTACTTGAGGGTCAGGCCTGTGAATGGGAAGTTTTTGCTCCTTTCAGCCTGTAGCAGTCCTGACTACTGATGGAGATTTATAGCGGTCCCATCCCTTGCCGGGTGTTTTCTTTCAGCCCAAGAATGTACTCCACCGGGGCTCCACACTGCTTTCTCTAGTGAGATATCACCAGTCGTCAAGTGTTAACCCACAGGCGTTTATGAGATCATCATGAACAAAATTAGTGTGCAAACATGTGCAAAGAAATGGTTCAGCTGTTAAGCATGGCAAACTCACATGGCTACCATACACATAGCTATATATGTATAAGTACATGTATATGTATGTGAGAATGTATGAAATTTGCCACATGTGTAGATGAAAATACATGATAATAAAACTTTGAGTAAAGATATGTAGTTTCATAGACATTACATATCAAATTCCATTAAATTTTATGTTGCACACAGACATGTTATTTGTTAGTTACTAGCCTTCATAAACTTGGGCAAGTCCTTACACATCTACACACACAGGAACACACTTATACATGTCTACACACCTACACGAACACATCGCAAGCTACCACCCAGTGTTTTCTATGTAATCACCAGTCAGTAGAAGTTCCCTGGGGTTTCTGGGAAGGCCAATGATGTTGCCAATGTAGGGCCAGTCTCGAGGCTGCCCACATGCCCCGATGACCCTCAACAGGATTGCTTTCCATAGCCAGCAGACTCCCTGGGTAATCATATTTCCCCTTCTCTGCTGACAAGTAAGTATCATCTGAGATTAGAGAGCATGGCCCTCCTCTCCCACACTGTGGATGTGCTTGACCTGGGACTACCAGCTCTCTGCCCACTTCTCCTCACTGTCCTTCAATGGTGGGCACCTCCTTGATTGTAACTGCCAAAGTCATATTGCTATTCTTGCCCACTGCCCCAGTAGTGCGCTGTTGAAGTCACACCCCACTTTTTTGGTTTCCTCTTCAAAAGCATGCTCCCTATGCTGAGATGATCTCTGGAACCTTTGGGCTACAGGGGATAGAAATGGCACAGGAACTGGGCACAACTCATTAGTTATCCCATTTTAAACGCCTCCTGTAAATGGGTATGTGTCCACTCGTCCTGTCTCCCACATGTGCTTTCACTGAGAGCCTTCATACAATTTATTCCTCACATTCTGATAAGCCAAAATGTAATAGGTTTAGTTAGAAATTGCTTTGGGATCTGCCAGGCCCTCTGTCGCCATGAAATCGGAGGCTTGCGTGTGCAAGAGGACATAGAGGACCCACAGGTGTCGTGAGTGTGGGTGTGGAACAGAGGGGGTTAACCCCTCCAGTCCTCATCAAGGAAGAGAAGTGACATGAAGAAGAAAGATAACAGACAGTGAGACATCCTTATATAATTACCACAGCTAATGTTTCCCTGCGCATAGTGTTCAAGTTCAGAAACCTCAGCCAGGGGCCCATTAAACGATTCTTTTCTGCTTATGCTGTTTTATTTCACGCTTTTGGAGGGAAAAATGTAACAATAATTCACAGAAGTAATAATTAGCACTTATAAAGTCCTCTGTTACCAGGGACGGTTTGCTGATTGCTTCCCGAGGAGTGGATGGTTTCAATGGTCTGAACATTCTCGTATGGAGGAGGGACATCGAGGCAGGGATTGTTCGTGTTAAGTTGAGAGCTCCTTGAGGACAAGAAACACACTGCAATTAAATCTGCAGAGCTCATTAAGTCTTATACAGCAGAGACATGGAGGCTGCTCCAGGGACATGTCAGAGAGTTGGAATTTGCACTGGGACAGCTCGTTCATCAGCATCAGCCAAGCACTGCAGTGATATCACACTGCTGGAGGAGGCTGCGACCACACCATTGATGGAATGTATGAGCCCACACCATAGCAGGTGTGTGTGTATGTGTGTGTGTGTGTGTGTGTGTGTGTGTGTGATTGTGGCAGTGGTCTAAGCAATGCTGGGGAGCCTGGTTCTGCCCTGGGACTCTCCTCAACGTACTAAATCCTTCTGCCAGTTTCCCTCTGGCCAGAGGATGTTAACCCAGCAAACCAGGGAAGCTATCACATGGCACCATAGGGAAGAAGCTCCTGGGATGTTGGTCAGGCTTACGAATGTACTTGGCCTTACCTAAGGAAATGATTGTTAGCTGACAGAGGCCCATCCTACCCTGCAAAGTCCATCGGTGTAGAGAATCTTGGAGTTCTCCATCACTAGATACTCGGGGAGGTTGGGTGGGCAGGTCTGCTTGGATGGAGGAGAAAGACTTCCTTGCTGCCTTCTGCCTGGCCATTTTGTGTGGTTTCTCCACCCTTAGTTATCCTCCTACCTATTGACTAGGCATGGGCAATGTCACCTGATACTTAATGCCCCCATGCACCTAGTGCTTAATGCCCCTATGCACCTGGTACTTAATGCCCCAGGCATCTGGTACTTAATGCCCCCATGCACCTGGTACTTAATGCCCCCATGCACCTGGTGCTTAATGCCCCCATGCACCTGGTGCTTAATGCCCCCATGCACCTGGTACTTAATGCCCCCATGCACCTGGTGCTTAATGCCCCCATGCACCTGGTGCTTAATGCCCCCATGCACCTGGTACTTAATGCCCCATGCAATGTGGGCTTGGTTGTTACAGCCTGGCCTTGGGAATAAGGTTGTTTGAATAGGATTAGCTCCCAAGGACTCATGTATGTGAATGCTTGGCCTCAGGGAGTTGCACTGCAGGAGGTGTGGCTTTGTTGGAGTAGGTGAGGCCTTGTCAGAGGAAGTGTGTCACTATGGAGGTGGGCTTTGAGGTCTCTGATGCTCAAGTCAGTTCCTGCCCTGTCGTTTGCAGATCAAGATGGAGAACTCCCAGCTCTTCCTCCAGCACCACGCCTGCCTGCACACTGCCATGTTTCCCACCATGATGATAATGGACTAAACCTCTGAACTGTAAGCCAGCCTCAATGAAATGTTTTCCTTTATAAGAGCTGCTGTGGCCATGGTGTCTCTTCACAGCAATAGAAACCATAACTAAGACAGGGAGTCTCACCTCAGTGTCCTGACTGTCGATGTCCCTTGGTTGCCAGGTGAAGCCTGATGGGACTTCTCTCATCTCTAGCTGCTTATGGTCCTCCTTGGGCCTGCCATACACCTTTAGGGGAGTCTGTTTTGAATGTGTGCACACCCACAGGTGGCATGCAAGCTGCAGAGCTGTTCTGCATGGAGGTGGGGGGGTGGGGAGCCTGCTTACCTTGGTAGTGGGAGCAGCCAAACTACAGCTGTCCTTGTTCTAACACTGCCCCCCAGACCCCAGCACGAGGCTTCTGAGAGTATACATTTTGTGGGCTGAGATGAGATAAAAGCTGATGGGGTTTGTATGAAAAGTTTATTCTCTTTCAGCAAGCCGTTACTATCACCGTATATGTTTACATGTATGTGTGTATGCATGTTTGTGCACATGGGTGTTTACATACAGAAGCAGTAGGACATTTCTTTCCACTAAGATGTTATCTTCCAAAACAAATGACATTTAGTGAACTTCCTCAGCAGTGTCTCACATGTGTACACACATGTGCATGCACATATGCATGTGCATACATCCTCGAATTTATTAATATCCAACTTCATGCTAAATAGGCATGACTTCACGCTCTTGGTGTTGGTGTCAGTGTCTTTAAATTGTCCCTGATAGACAAAACCACTTTTAGACTTACACCAATAGGCATGCCTTTTGTCCTGTTCTTGTGGGTTTCCTTAATCAGACTTAAATTTCTGGCTGCAGCTTCTTTCTTAGAAATATACATGTCAAAATATCTTTTCCTTTGTAGTATCCACAGCCATCTTCAGGAGGCAGTGGATGATCTTCCCGGTGCTAGCTCCTGCTTCAGTGTGAAGAAGAAGTATTCATGGTGAGGTCAGCTGCTACATGTTCTGCTTAGGGTCTAGAGTATGTTCCTGGGTGGAGATGTGTGCATTGAGCTCCATGGTCCTGTTGCTATGAAAAATTGCTCCAGTGCCCTGAATCCTATAGCCAACACATTGTAGAACAACCGAGTCTGATATAATGCAGTCTAACTGATTTCACTCAAGGCAGTTTTACTTTAGCATGTGGGTCAGACATCAGCAGTGGCCTGTGCTGTCTGCCATGGTGTGACTGTCTTGGGGACACAGGCAATCAAACATCAGGGCATATGGAACTTCCTGCTCTCAGGCCCTTGGTGTCCCCAACCCCTCTTCTGTCCCTGTAAGATGTTCATATAGCCTTTTATCCATACCCTCCATGAACAGGGGATATATGACTCTGTCTTATTTTGTATGCACAAAACAGCAGCCATTTAACTGTTAGCTTCTATTAATAATGCCCTGAGATAAATGTAAGAAAATTTCCTTTCAGCACACCATCACTGTCATAGCTGATGGGTAATGATGGCGTCCTCTGAGCAGATCACGGAAGTCAGGATGAGAGCGCACTCGAGCTGCCAGGCTTAGTCTCCACAGTTTACACACATTTATCTCTATAAATATTTATATATTTTCAAAATTTGCCCCAGGGGAATGAGACAATCATTTTATTCTGAGTGAAACACACTTTCATTTATTTAAAATACAAAGAGCAGTCACTGCCAGCACCTGAGCCTTTGTCTTCTGCCTCAATTAAAAATCATAAAAGCTTCATTGTTATTTTAATGTCAAATGAATTTGCTAATATTACAAAGTGAAATATACACTCTCATTCCTATTATTTTACCAGTGTTCTCATGCAGTGTGTGATTCCTTCAGCCTACATAGTTTTACATAGAAATGCACCACATTGAGATAATTTGGCCAGTGATGAACTGGATATGAACAATGTTCTCACTGTTTGTGTGTCCTGATAACATTTTAGCACCTCATGTAGTATGGAAGCATACACTACAGTGTTTATATAAATTTACTAACAATGCACTCTGGGGAAGGTGTTCCCACCATTGAGCTACACACTGCTCAATGTATTTATGTATGCATTGTATATACTCATTACATATATACCATCTATCTATCTATCTATCTATCTATCTATCTATCTATCTATCTATCTACACTGTTTTGTCTAATGGACTGTATATTATTTACCTTGTTATTTACTTTTCTGTAAAATAGATAAACAATAATAATAACAGTGAAAAAACACAATTCTAAAAGTAGAATGTTAACAACTGAATTGAAATTTTTTTTTTTTAAAAAATTATAGATTGTCAGAGCCCTGAAATGGTCCTAATGACATCTGCCTGCACTTTGAAAGACGGTTACTTCCTATCTCCTTCTGCATGGATTTGAGGCTATCTACAGGACAGACATTGGGCTGCTTCCACCTGCCACAGCCAAGGATGGACACCAAGCAGGAGTCCCTCTGTAAGGCAGTGTCACCATGTAGCATGTAGCCAGTCTGGACACAGAGTGTCTTCAAGGACCTCAGTAAAACTCAATGACTTAAATCAGATCCCACACAGTGACACTCCCACTACAAACTGCTAGAGACTCACATCAAGGGAAAAAAAGCATCTTTGGTCACTTTTCCACCCACCAGATCTCCTTCAGAGTCTATGCGTTTATCAATGGCTAGCCTTGACCAATCAAAGCTGTTAGCATTGCTAGGACGTTGTCATCTGGGAAGAGCTTCAATATATGTAGCCATAACCATCAACAGTAAGATAATTCCTATGAAGACTTGCATCTATGAGCTAATAGCATCCTATAAGAGAAAAGCTATTGGCTTCCTGTAGAACTCTTATCTGGGCTTAGAAGGAAACAACAATGACCAGTGGTAGAGATCTGGGCTGGGGAGCAGGGGACACAGCCTGCTTTGTGTCTGTTCCTGAGATTACAAACACTGATATAGCCCTGCATCCTATCACAGAGCCATTGATAAAGGGAATAGGTTGATAATGGGTCCGGAGGGGAGGATTCGTACTGAAGGTACAACTGGCATGGGAGGGAACACTGAGGGCTTTTCAGGGCTTCTCCAACTTCTTGCTTTCCTGGAGGAGAACAGAAGCCTCTCTCCGGCAGCCTCCCTGAGGCACAGGCCCTGCTACCCTGACCCAGCCAGCACCTCAGATATTCTCACCAGCCCTTTTTTTACTACTTGTAATGATGGTGGATGACCCAGTATCTTGTAAAATGAAATTGAATCTGTAGCAAGGAAGTCCTTCTGCTATTAAAATGATTTTTCCCTTTGTAATGGAGCACTGTCAGTCTAACCATTTGCAAATTGCAATTAAAATCTGAAGCCGGCAGCACTTTTGCAATTAAAACTGGCATTTAAAAAAAAAAAGAACTGCACCAATCTAGATAATTAGATAGGAACTAAAATATCCATTTATTACGCATATGGACATGTACGAGGAAATAATTTGAAATGTATTATTCGAGATATTTTCTTTTTAACGAGGAATATGCTAAATTGCATTGGCAAAACAAGTTGTTTTTGTGTCTCATGCCATTGAACCCACTTCAGAGAAGAGGTGTCTGGCATTTGGTCACCGATTTGTTTGTCGCCCTTGTTCCTGGGGCTTCTTACTCTCTTCATTTCAGTACTGAATGTGGCAACGCTGAAGCAAGTGTCAGGAAACACATAGGGAACCACTGAGTCTCAAGATCAGAGTTGCCAGGGATCTGACTTGCCAGTGCTCATCCATTATGCCCAGCCCCTTGGTCCTAGCATTGTAATTAAATGTCAAGACGTCTCAAAAATACATCTTCACTAAGTAAAGTTCTTTCCAAGCCAAGTTCTCAAGCTCTGTTCCAGGAGAATGTATACTAGGACAGAGAAGAGCTGAGGTCCCCCACCACGCCTCTATGCTGGGACAGGGAAGCTGTGAGCTCTCCCACCATGACTACCCTCTTGAGCTGATGACGTGAAGACTACATTGGCAAGAACTGATGTCTGTGAGTCTGTGGTGTTTCTCTTGGTGATGTCAGGTCTTTGTGATTCATGGTTGCATTTTGCCATCAGTAACTTCAGGAGGATTAGAATTTCTATGTAGTTGGAGCTCAATTTATCTACTCACTGCTGCCTCATGCTCTGTTATTCAATCCCTATCTATGTATAAACAACCAAGCACTTGATTGGAACTCAAGGTCAACACCCAGATTTCACTGCAGTTGACAGTTGAGGTGACATATTGGTGATCCAGAACACCACCAGGCAAAACCAGGCGTTGCTCCTCTCTCAAGCAACAATCCTGCCCTCCCTCCATTCCCTTCCAGCCCCAGCATCTGTCATGTAGCTATTTCCTCCAAACGGGAACATATTCTTTGGGACAGAACAATGAGGTATATAAGAATCAGGATGCAAAGAGAACATATGAAGCTCATAAAAGTTCTGAAATTTACAAGACTCATGCCAACCTGAAGTTTATACAGACAGTATGTTGTTGAAAGAAGACTCTCAATGGAGCTGCTTACAAGTTGTACAGGGAACTCCAAAGAGGTTGGCTTTCCACTGATAAAACTATCTTTGGGTCACCCAAAGTCCTGTAAGTACTGCTTCTTGCCTTGTTCTTATCAGTGACTTCAGTTAACTCCCTAGTTCACCAAAGTAGTCTTGTAAGGAATCATTTCTTTTCTTCACCTTTGGGGCTCTATCTAGGGTGAATGGACATTTGTGCAGGCTGTTCCAGTAAGTCACATGACAGCATCCTCACTACCTGGGGTCTTCACATTAGAGTTCCAGTAAGTCACATGACAGCATCCTCACTACCTGGGGTCTTCACATTAGAGTTCCAGTAGGTCACATGACAGCATCCTCACTACCTGGGGTCTTCACATTAGAATGCTGGGACTTGCATTTGGTATTTTCATTTACTCATCACCATAGCCTTTGAGCCTCTGCTACTTCCATTTTGAGATAAGGTTTCCCATCGGTCCCGATGTGTCTGTAGTTCCTACTTCAGTGAACCTGTGAGCCACTCCACACCCTAAATGTCTATCAAGACCCCAGAGTGACGAACCTCCCAGGGGCATGTGTTCCACAGCAGCACAGCCTTTTATGCTTTACCCAGTTTCCAGAAAGGAAATGGCTTAGGACAGGCATCTGCCAATAGTCTCCCCAGTAAACTATATAGACTGCCAAGTTTTATGTGGGTTCCTGGGAAATCATTAGGAACAGATTGATAGAGATTTGCAGAATCGGACAAGAAAGAAGAATCTGCACAGAATCAGCAGTCACAGTTAGTACTCGGCTGTCTGTCAGAGGAGGGTTAGAAGGCCAGCCCCAGGACCCAGCCTGTCCTCGTTCGTGGAGGAGCTAGCTTACTGGGTGGTTGAGCCATGCTCCACCTGTGGTGTAGGTTATAGAAATACCCACCTGCTCCACCGTGGCTGTATAATGCTAGCCTCCTTGTTGGCAAATACCTCTTAGCATTAGCTACTTACAACTGGGTCTGGAGCATACACATTTTTCCAGCCTAGTTATCTTATCTTGCTCTGAATTTACAGAATTAGAAATACAAGGCATAATGGCAGGAACGCTAATTCCCCGATTTACTAAGCCTGAACCCTAACACTGAGGTAAAGAGCAGGGCTCCTCACTCTTCTGTACCACGTGTACAGGATCATTTGCTTACTGAGGTGTAATTCCCATGCTGTAGAAGTCAAATTTGGAGTTCAGTTCCATGACCTAGTGTGTCCACAGCATAGTATGGCCATCACCACCACTAGATTCCATCTGCCTTCAGGCCTGTGGCTCCCTCTCAGGCCCCAGTCCACCTCCGCTCCTCTGTCTCAGTGTTCTACACATCCTGAACCTGCCATACAAGTGTGATCTGAATTGACCATCATGTCTGCCCTCTACACTGCAGGTTTTTTTTTTTTTTTTTCTGCACAGTGGTCCTCTTTGCCTGCCTTATACATTTTATCTCTTTATGGCTCAGGTTTTTACAGGGCTGCTGCTGTCCTGATTTCTCCTATTCCAGCCAGCCTTGCATATCAGGTAGTTTGATTAAGAATGGCCCCCGTGCCATGCTGAGGTTTGAACCTAAGTTGCTGCCGAGGTCATGCCTAGGTCCATGGCTATGCGGCAGCAGGGATCAGCAATGATGTCTGTGGCTCATATTACCACTATAGAATTAACATGGGGATGTCCCTTGACAGGGCAGCTTCCAGGGACCATATGGATGTCCAGGGGCTATGCAGAACTGATTCTGCCCCTCACTGGCTGTAGCTATCTGGAGAATCAGCTCCACCTCTCACTGGTGGCAGAATGGACAATAGCACTTGGGAGAGTGGGCCCTGCATCTCACTCAGACAGCACAGTGGAGCTGGCCCTGATGGCAAAGGCATGGGTAAGCCAGCCCTGAGGGTGTGAGAGCAGGAGAGCTAGACCAAACTCTTACAGGTTGTAGTGCTTGGAAAGCAAGCCCTGTGCTTTGACAGACAGGGTGGCACAGTGGAGCTAGACCTGGAGAGCTGCCCCTGACCCTGTCAATGCCAGCGTTGGGTAGGCTAGTGGGCTAGCTTGGGCCTGCACCTGCCAATGTTAGCATTGGGTGGGCTAACTTGGGCAGTGCTGGACAGTTCATCCTGTTGGTACAGATAAGCCTGCAGGCTGAGGAGCTCAGCGATCACCCAGGCCCAGATTCAGGGCTCTGAGCTAACCGTCCCCAAATCTGTGTCATCTTAAGCTGCAAGATCTCCATGATACAGGGCAACAACAGGATAACCAGAAGGAGACCTGGTGAGGATCTGATAGTGATGGTGTCACAGAAGCCAGAGGCCTTGAAGCACACCAATGACTCATTGGAATGAGCATTTGCAAGTGAAGATGTGGAATGGAGAACTATACTGTGGGACACACTGTGACACGCTACAGCTTCCATGATGAAATGGTTTTCTATGCAATGTATTTTCGTTCAGTTTGTGGTCTGTGGTGTGTGTGTGTGTGTGTGTGTGTGTGGTGTATGCGTGTGTATGCGGTGTGTGTATGTGTGTGTGTTTCTTCTTTTGAGGGGAGGTTGCAAGAATAAAGGGTGGATATGAGGGGACAAGGCAATGAGTGGGTCTGAGGTGCATGATATGAAATTCATGAAGAAACAATAAAATGCAGTGGTTTTTTTTTTTTTTTAGAATGACCAGCATGTGGCATGGGCTCATATGTTTGAATGTGAAGTCATCAAAAAGTAGAACTCTGACAAGATGAGGGTTAGGAGGTGTGGCCTTGTTGAAGGAAGACCAGGCCCAATCTCAGTCTCTGTCTCCCTCCCTCCCTCCCTCCCTCCCTGCCTCCCTCCCTCCCTGCCTCCCTCCCTCCTTCCCTCCCTCTCTCCCTCCCTCCTTCTCTTTGCCTACAGATCAAGATGTAGAACTCTCAGCTACTTTCCAGAAGTAAAGATGTATTAAGATGAACATCTACATTCCAAATACAGGGGACACCAGGAAGAAGGGTGGACATATTGGGAGAGCTGGAGAATGGGGAAGGATGCTGCAAAATGCCCTCCTCTGGACCTGACAAGTGATGTCCAATTGTGAGCAGAGAGGGGCATCTGAGGCCCCATTCTTCCCTGAAGCTCTGGAGAAATACCTAATGGGAGACTGGGAATCACATTCCATAGTGGCATAGCCTCTGCTAACTTGCCATTGTTCAAGTAAATAATCCTCCATTCATGTTCATGCAAACCCTATTTAACTTGAATGGGCACACACATATAAACACATACGTGCATACACACAAATACTCACACATACATATACACAGACACACCCCCCCAAACACACAGACACACAGATACCTCCTACATACATACAAACACACACACACACACACACACACACACATATTCACACACACACTCACACATATACACAGACACACACTAACAGACACACAGATACCCCCTATATACATACAGACATATGTAAACAATATTCACACCCACACAAACACACACCCACACATATATACACACACACAAACACAGAGACACAGAGAGCCCTGACTTACACACACACACACACACACACACACACACACACACACACACACACACAGAAGAGGATCTGTTGAGAAGGAAAGGTCCAGAGGGAATGGGGGGAGAAGCAAGAGATAATGAGAAATAGATGTGATTAAATACTTTTTAATATCACATGGAATTTTAGAATAATTAAACCTCAAAGTTGAAAAAATGCAATTTCTTCTAAGAAAGGAAGATTGCACTGAAGCGTGGACACTTGTCAGTGCACTGGGGCCCAATGAGGAAGAAGACAGTGGCACATACTTATGACAAAGCCATGCCTCCCAAGCCTCCTTTTCCAAAACCCCAGGGAAAAGCCAAGGGACCAGCTCTTGATGCACAAGAGGAGCTTCCAGTGTTCAGGCCACTGAGCCACCCAGCCTTGATACTCTCTAGGCTGTTGACATGAGAATCTTGTACAGTGACCCAGATGTACTCTCCCCATCAAATTGCTATCAATATCAATTTACCAATATCAATAATCATCTGTTTCCCAGTAGACTGCTGTTCTCAGACAGGCTATGCACTCTCCATGTCTCCTGAAGTGCTCCAGTGTTAGTGTCAATAAAGCTGCTGGCTGCTCTCAAGCTATTGACAGTTATTAAAAATGACCTTGATGTAATTTTATACCCATAAAAAACCAAAGAGAATATGCTACAGATGATGAGAACACTCAGACAGGCAACACTGACAGCAGGGTACCAAGGGAAGACGACCATTCTGAACCTCTGACATTATTGGTTTTCTTCTGTTTCTAGAATCCCATAGGCTCCTGGGTGCAGGCCTCTGCTCTCTGGAGAGCTTAATTGAAGCTATCTGGATCTTGTGTGTATTGTGAAGAGTTGACACAGGCCAGAAGCTCAGTGGTTATAGAATATCACAGGCACCACTGGGACCATGGAGTCCACACAGCCCTATTGATCAACAAGGCCTGGTGGATACCCTGGCTCCGGATCTGACGAAGACAATATGCTAAGAGTTCCCTTATGGTTTCTACCCACTTTGTGTGTGCACGGATTGATCTGGCCCAGTGTTGAAAGCGCATTTTCCTCCCTATATTCATGTGAGGGTTTCCTAGAGACTGTGACAGTCCCCATATACACTGAAAAGTGCCAAAGGTGGACACAAAGTAGCTGAACAGATTATTCAAAATCATAGCTTGCACTGAAGCAACCTCTCTCTTCTCCTCTCCCTCTACATGCACAGAAGGGTCACACCAAGAAAAACTACAGAAACTAAGAACACCTCTTGTGTCAGGAACAACAGGATAGCACTTCACTGGGTCAGTGGCCAGCCCTGGATTCTGGGTGATGTGGGGCTATGCTAAACCATATTTAATTCCATCACCTTTGCCTTGATGGGCCTCTCAAAAGGAAGAGCACGGGCCACAGTGCTTCCATTCTTAAAAGCAAGCACTATTACACATAGTGCTGATGAGGTTCTCAGTCCCACCGAGGCCAGAGTAAACGAGTCCCATTCCCTTACTTCTTTCCTCTAGGGATGGCTCGCATTTCCTCCGTTGTCGCCTCCTGCTTTGTGTTTTGAGTCTTCCTCACATACACTGAGCCTCACACTTACTGATTTGGCTAGTCTGTTTGCCATGGAGCCCTCATGATCCTCCCATCTCTGTTCCTATACTCATGAGGGGATTGCAGGGAACAAGCACCCCAGCTCACCTCCACCTGGGTGCTTCAGATCTGTTTTTTTAATTTAATTTTTATTGGATATTTTATTTACATTTCAGATACCATCCCCTTTCCCCATTTCCCCTCCCTAGAAAACCCCTATCCCATGTCCCCTTCTCCTTTTTGCTTTTATACAATTTTTTTTAATGTTAACCAAAGACTTTATAAGTTTGGTTAAGCTCAATATCAATCAGAAGTGTAACCTAATACCCAACCTAGATATATCAACTATCTTTGACTGCCATAGACATGTGAACATCTGCCTGCATGTCTGGCCCCCCTCTCTCTTTCTCTCTCATCACCTAGCTCCTCCTCTCCTTCTCCTCCTCCTCTCCTTACTCCTCCTCTCCGTCCTCCTCCCACCTTAGCTCCTCCTACATATCACCCTTCCTGTTAATAAAACTTTTCTCTCAAAATACAGTTAGAGCATAACTATACCAATTTATGTCAGTAAGGGTCATGATAGACCTAATACCCAGTCCATCATTTTGTTGACTAAGCAGAACCTCTGTCATTTCTCCGAAATAAAAGACTTAGTTCTGAACCTGGCTTTTTTTCTCGGCTTTAGAATGGATGTCAGCTGAAAACCATCCACTCAAATCTTTTCTCTCAAGGTAAATAGCAAGGATTGGTTATGAGACTATAAGTTTTCAATCCTGTCAGAAATCCAGGATGACTGAGTTAACTGAAATTATGGGAAGCACAAACCATAGCTTCTAAAACTTAGTCAATTTATAGAGACCTCTGAACACCTGGACAGTCCCTATACTACAGAATGTTGGAGCATCCGATCTTCAGCCTTCTGGCCCAGGATCATCTGACAGACCTAGTGATGCAGAATTATTAAGGGCTGATTACTCTGTCTTGGCAGATATAATCAGTCAACTATTCTGAAAGTGTGTCCTTTTCTGGACAGTAATTTGTCTGTAGATGGAAAGAGGCAATTCTTGCCTTGTGGCTGTCTCACCACAATTGGAATAACTCCAAAGATGCTCAATTTCTTCTCAGAATCCAAGGCAGGAAGCTGTCAGGAGCAGACATGTCTCTAATCAAAATGAACATTAATACAGAAATGTTTATAACGTCAATTCTGTGGATTTCTGATGTTTTGAAAACCAACTATCCATGTAAGGCAATCTGGACTGTTGTCCATTAACCCCTCTCAGCTATTTCTAAAGAAAGTATAGAAAACACCCTAACAATAAACTCAAAGCCATGAATTTGCTATAAGCCCTTAACTCACAGTCTAACTATCTCAAATAAGTTAAAAAAGTTAAAGAAGGACTGTGCCTAAGCCTTGTATTCCTAAATGTGTTATATAGGCACAATGCCTATGATAGTAACAATATTCATCTCACTTTTGTATTAAAAAGAAGCTCGTACCAATGAAAACCTCAAATTTGAAATCAAAGTGAATTTTGTACCATTTAAGAAATTATAACTTCATCTTAATAACAATTATACATATTTCTATCAGTAGGTTATGGCTATGCAATAAATCCTAGCTAATCCTCCCTGTTCCACCAAAACCACTACTTTTCCCTAGAAGACAGCCCAATATTAACCACCTCAGTCCCCAAGCCCGGGGAATAGGGCACCAACTCTTTATTAACTTCTTCAAGCTGATTATGGGTGTTGAGATATTAGAAGAGGGGTGGGGGGAGAGTAAATTGATAAGCCTCTGATACTGTGTTTTCACTGCATCTAGCTGGAATTCCAGGAAATCAGAGGTTCGAGCAGGTCTTCTCAGTTTGCCTGATGAGTAGATACACCAAGGCTATGTATTCTGCAATATACAATTCTCAAAACAAATTTTAGTATAAAGATAATTGTTTGTTTGTATTCTGGAATCTAGTCTACTGGTGGCCTGCCTCTGTCATGTCTAATCCATATAATTCTGGGAGTTTCTATGAGGGTGTGCTCCCACCATCCTCCCATTTTTGCCTTCACTAGGGAAATTTCCCAACACTAGGGAATCCAAACTTTCAGGCACCAAGGCCCTCCACTTCCACTGATGCCTAACCCCTTAACCCATCCACCCTCCTCCAATTACTATGAGGGTGTGCTCCCAACATCCTCTCATTCCTGCCTCTGTGCTCTTGCAATTCCCCAACACTAGGGAATCTAAACTTTCAGGTACCAAGGCTGTCCACGTCCACTGATGCCTGGCAAGGCCACCCTCAACTACCTATACAGGTGGAGCCACGAGTCCCTCCCTTTGTGTTCTCGGGCTGGAGATTTTAGAATGGCTACTCCAGCTTGTTTCTTAGGACCATTTGCTTGAAAAATTGTTTTCCAACCTTTTACTCTAAGGTAGAGTCTTTGCACTGAGGTGGGTTTCCTGTATGCGGCAAAATGCTGGGTCCTGTTTATGTATCCAGTCCATTATCCTATGTCTTTTAATTGGGGAATTGAGTACATTGATGTTAAGATATATTAAGGAACAGTGATTGTTGCTTCCTGTTATTTTTGTTATTAGAGGTAAAGTTATCTTCGTGTGACTATCTTCATTTGGATTTGTTGGAAGAGGGTTACTTTCTTGCTCTTTCTAGGGTATAATTTCCCTCCTTGTATTGGAGCTTTCCTGCTATTATCCTTTGTAATGCTGGGTTTGTGGAAAGATATTGTGTAAATTTGGTTTTGTGGTGGAATATCTTGGTTTCTCCATCTATGGTAATTGAGAGTTTTGCTGGGTATAGTAGTCTGGGCTGGCATCTGTGTTCTCTTAGGGTCTGTATGACATCTGCCCAGGATCTTCTAGCTTTTATAGCTTTGGCATTCAACAGTATTTGTCTTTATTAAATTGGTCTTTTTAATCCTTGGCTTTTTATTTACTATTTCAAAATGTTGGCCAGTTTATAGACCTCCCAAACATTATAGGCTGTTTGTCAATATTATTGCTTACCTCCCCAATTTAATGGCTGAAGGCAGTATATAACCAAGTCATAGAATATGGAACCAGTAAACTGGTACTGTCCTGAAAGCTTTGTCCCTACTAGGTATCTTTCATAGTTGCTGAAGGTATTATTCACACTGCTACAGGGGAAATGTAATTACCAGTCTTACCAGAGTGTGAATCCTGTGAGCTACAATAACAGCCACTCTGGTAAGACATGCCTACTGGTGCAGTAGTGGATTAAACATTATGGAACTAACCAACCACCTTCTGATTGGGTAAGTTCTTGTTTACTTATAAGACCCATGCCTGGCACCACTGTTAGTCCAAGAATTGTGGCTAATACCATAGGCCCTTGAGGAAAGCCTATTACTATTACTCTGCTAAATGTATCGTTATAATGGGAATTGTAATGACATATTGTATTAGCCATGGAATCTCAACCCTCATCAGTGAAGCTTCTATGTGTAGTAGATGGTGATTAACACAGAGGCCTAGTCAAGGTGCAGAGAATCAGAGACTGTGGAGCATTCAGCACTAAATGGGGCATCTGTATCACTTACAGCCCTCCCACGGCTCAGAGGTATTGTGGAAGGAGGAATGGAGAGACATGAAGAGCCAGAGTTGGTGAATTTTATAAGGAGACTGTGTCATGAGAATGACACAAGGCAGTTGCACATAACTCATGTCATAACATGACAGCCTACAAAAGCCCCATGCAAGTTCAAAAAGGACCAAATCCCAGAATGGAGAGAGCAGGTGGGCATGAAATTCCACTTCTGGCCAAGGAGTTGGCAATTGATAACTGCCAGGAGAGACAGAATCAGTTTTCTGTAAGAATATTGACTCTTATAGGTAGGTTGACCACACTCCAGGGGAAGGCCACATAGCCATGATTTATGGGCAATGTAGGGACTGGACTTGACAAGTAAACCATTACAACCATACAAATTCTTGGATGGCAAGAGAAGGGGAGTTGGATCTTGGGGGAGACAGGGAGGGAATGGATATGGTCAAAATACATTGTACAAAATTTCCCAAGAATTAAGTTAAAATTGGGTGACAAATTTCAGCTTACTTACTTCATAGTGTACTTCACTTCTGTAAATCACATTTTTAAAGAAAAATTCAACGATAATTTTACAGATTAATAATAATGGTGGCTGAAATATATGGGTGAGTTAAAAGAAGGGCTGTGAACCTGCCTTATGTTTGATATGTGTGTGTGTGCATGTGTGTGTGTGCTCGTGTCTGTGTGTGTGTGTCTGTGTGTGTGTGTATGTGTGTGTGTGTGTGTATTAATAACTTCCAAAGTTTTTGAATGGCAAGGTCTACTGACAAGTCCTACAGGAATGATCCAACGTGCTAACCATGGCAACACTATCATGTATAATATCAAAGCCAGCATATAGAAACCATAAAATATTTCTAAAGACCTGTTAAATTCTAGGTATATTTCATATTATTATTCATTTTACTTGCCCTGTCCCTACGCCACTGTAAAACAAAGTAACTACACATCACATACACTGGCCTGCAAGAACTAACCCTTCAAACAGGATCTTCTTAAAATTGGTAAGGAACTAATACAGAAGATACAGTTCTCACAAAAAGCAGACTCTGGGTGCCAAGTTAGTTTCTACTTAATTCTGAAATAAAATAGATGAAAAATTATTTTCAGAGTAAAACTAAACAATATGTATTAGTCAGGGTTTCTATTCTTGCACAAACATCATGAACAAAAAGCAAGTTGGGAAGGAAAGAGTTTATTCAGATTACACTTCCACATTGCTGTTAATCACCAAAGGAAATCAAGCAGGCCAGGAAGCAGGAGCTGATGCAGAGGCCATGGAGGGATGTTACTTACTGATTTGCTTCCCCTACCTTGCCCAGCTTGCTTTCTCGATTTCTCTCTCTCTCTCTCTCTCTCTCTCTCTCTCTCTCTCTCTCTCTCTCTCTCTCTCTCTCTCTCTCTTTCTTTTTGAAACAGGGTTTCTCTGTCCTGGAACTCACTCTGTAGACCAGGCTGGCCTCGAACTCAGAAATCCGCCTGCCTCTGCCTCCCAGGTGCTGGGATTAAAGGCATGCACCACCACTACCCGGCTTCAGATTGCTTTCTTATAGAACCCAAGATTACCAGTTCAGTGATGACACCATCCACAATGGGCCCTCTACCCTTGATCACTAACTGAAGTTCCTTTTTCTGTGATAACTCCAGCTTCTGTCAAGTTGACACACAAAACCAGCCAGCACAATGTCTAAGTAATTTTTCTAAATACCAAATGAAGATTACGGTTAATGAAACACAGCCTTTTGATGTCCCCCTTTGTAGCTATAACATTAATTTTAAGTTAGCATGCATGAAATACCAGAGTTTCTACAAGTTTCTAAAGTGAGCTTCTCTTATTCCCTGAATACCTCCTCTCCAGGATATTGTTAAGTCCTTCACAAGGACCCATGGACATCACTAGGGTTAACAAGTTCTTCTCCATGACTAGGGACTTCTCAGCAAGAGTAGTGACTCCTTAGTAAGGTGTAATCACAGGCCCAGCTCTGATGAATCTTGATTTCAGATTCAGTGTCAGAATTGAGTGCCCAAGCTTGACATTTCAAGAGAGGAAAAAGTCAGGTATAGATTCAAAGTAAATAGAGAGACACTGTGGGGATGTTATCATAAATAGGACTGTGAGATATTGTCTTAAAGAGTCTCAGAAAACTAAGGAAAACATAGAAAACAGCAATAACATTGTGTACCAGCAAAGTAAAACTATCAACAACAGAAACAGATAACTAAAAATTAAGGCAAAAAAAGTAGGATTGTGAAAAACCCAGTAACTGGAATGAAAAATCATCCTCAGGAGTAAAATCAGGATTGAAGTAATAACTAAGCTTATGGTTGGGGCCACAAGGTACAAGAAGGTGTAACTTTGTTAAAGGTGTAGAAACAGAGTCATGACAGAGCATAGATTGTGTGTGTGTGTGTGTGTGTGTGTGTGTGTGTGTGTGTGTGTGATTGAAGTTAAATTAATGTCAATTCAAATTAGATTGTTAAAATTTTAGGTTATTTGATCTAATCTTCAGGATAATTATAAGGAACAAGATACTAATTATCCATACAAAGGAACAAGAAAGACATTTAAATATTTCAGTACAAAAACATCCCAATGAAATACAAAGAAAGGACATGATACAAGAAAGGAGAAATAAAATGTTCTAAGGCAGAAAATAAAAATGTAAGATTATAAAACTGCATCCTTCCTTATCACCAGGTGCTTCTAATTATATACATCACACTTTACAGTAGAGGCAGAGTTGTCAGAATGAATTAGCAAAAAAGCAAAATGAAACACTAGAAAACTCACCTAAACCCAACTATATGCTGTCTGCAAGAAACTGAACTTGGGTCCAGAAACACAAATGGATTAGAAGTAATACTCTTATGGAAGAGTTTTGGGGAAGATTGCAGCCCCTAAAGGGGATAGGGACACCACAGGAAGACCAACAGTCAAGTAACCTTGACCCTTGTGGCTCTCAGTGTCTGAACCACCAAAGAGCATAAACTAGCTGAACCTAAGACTCAAGCACATATGTAGCAGATGTGCTGCTCAGTCTTCATGTGGGTCCTGAACAATTGGATTGGGAACTATCCCAAAAGCTGTTGCCTGTCTGTGGGATATGCTCTTCTAGCTGGGCTACCTTGTCTGGACTCAGTGGGAGAGGATACACCTAGCCTTGCAGAGACTTGAAATTCGAGGTTGAGGGGATACCTAAGGGAGCCTCCATTCTCTCAGAGGAGAAGATGAGGGGGTTGGGGGAAGAATTGTGGGAGGTGGTGACCAGAAGTGGGGGGCAGTGATTGGGATGTAAAGCGAATAAATAAAAATAAATAAATAAATTACCCAAAAAAAAGAAGTTATAACAAAATAATGTCTTGGCATCTGGGCTTAGACAAGTATATAATGAGGTGCTCTATTATGGGAAGAAACCTGAAGATTGCTTGTGTACTCAGTGACATGAACCAGTATCCAAGCCACAAATAGAGTCTGATTGTACTATCTGGAGGGCATCATCATAGATACAGAAAGTAGGATGATGACAGAAAGGCAACTAGGGAGTATATCTGCTGCTGTTCTGTTGATGTTTAAAATATCTCTATCTCTATCTATCTATCTATCTATCTATCTATCTATCTATCTATCTAATTTGGGAGCTAATGGTTCTGAAGGGTTAGGGTCCATGATTGTCTTAGTCAGGGTTTCTATTCCTGTACAAAACATCATGACCAAGAAGCAAGTTGGGGAGGAAAGGGTTTATTCAGCTTACACTTCCACATTGCTGTTCATCACCAAAGGAAGTCAGGACTGGAACTCAAAGAGGGTAGGAACCTGGAGTCAGGAGGAGAGAGAGAGAGAGAGAGAGAGAGAGAGAGAGAGAGAGAGAGAGAGAGAGAGAGAGAGAGAGAGAGAGAGAGAGAGAGAGAGACATCTCGCTAATTACTAACTGGGATCTTTTGGAACCTCAAAGCCCACGGCAAAGACACATTTATGTCAACAAGGTCACATCCCCTAATCCCCTCCCAAACAGTTCCACCAACTTTGAACCCAACATTCTGATATATGAGCCTGTGGGAGCCATTCCTACTCAAACTACCACACTAACTTATAAATGAAAGTTTATTTTGGCTTGTGGTTCCAAAGGGTTATTCTATAATGATGAAGGAAGCACGGCAGTAAGTAGCATGAACAAGAAACTAGTGTATCACACTTCTTCCCACAGATAGTAATCAGAGAGTGATAACTGAGAACTGGGTGTGGCTTTAAACCCTGAAAGCCTGCCTCCAATGACTTACATCTTCTAATAAATCTGCACCTAAAGGTTCTACAGCCCTCCAACAGCAGTGCTAACTGGGACCAAGTTTGCAAATACCTGAGCCTATGGGGCATTTCTCATTTGAATCATCAAAGGGAATTAATTAATAAGTAATGAGCATTCTTATTTCTGTTCAAAAGAGGAGAAAAGTATCAGGGAGGTGGTTGGTGATGGATACACAGCATTACTATGTATTTCTAACCCTTAACTCTTATTTGAAATGGTTAAGATGGGAAATTTATTAAAATGCTTCAACAGGTAAAATAACTTATGCTGGCGAGCCCAAGAGATGAGATAAACCAGAAAATTTAAAATCATAAAGGCCTTTGAAGACATACAAGCTTCTCTAGTGGGATTATAAACTAATCAGTAACAAATTAACCTTGCTGTAACAAGGAACAAGAGGAAAAAAGAAAGAAACCAACCTATAAGAAAGAGAGGTGGGGAGGGAGAGGGAGACCTACAGCAGAGCTCAGAGTCAGAGGTTCTGTCAACTCCTGTGCACTGAAATCTGAGTAGGTGAGCATTGTGCATTCAAACTGGAAGGCATGGGGCTTCTTATAGGTAGACATCCCAATAGTAGCAAGTCTACTAGCCATCCCCTCAGAAGTCAATGGCTTTGCCTTTTTCTGTGGAGCTAAAATTGTGAAAGGTAGTTCACCTCTGAAGAATACAACACCCAGGGCCCAAGTATTAAGAAATTAGGTCTTAATTGACAGGAATCAAGGTTATCCATAGCCCATATATGAGTCCACAACACATTTACGAAGCTCATTCTGGCTTTTTAATCTGAACCAATATAGAATGGGCCTCCTCTGAGGGAAGCCATTTTATGTTGAACACACAGGCCAAAGTTGTTCTACCAGATTCAGGAGGAACAATGGCTTCTTGTGAGTTTATCATCTCACTTTAGGTCAAAGCAGCAGATACCCAGGGATTTCAAGTTAGGCCCACAACCACTAGAAAAGATCAAAACAGCTTCGAAGAAGCCAGATCCTCTGCAAAAGTGACAGCTTCATTTGTGTTTGTCGCGATGCTTTCTGGGAACATTAAAGCACACCACAGTCACCTGGTTTAACCCATTGGATGCAGATATACCATCTCATGGCAACCTCTTCAAAACACTAGCTCCCAATCATTAATTAAACAAAGCACAATGTATAGCTCTTACCTCTGTTCCTCTACCTCACCCAAGTCCTAAGAGGACAAACTTCCTTAACAGCTACCCTGCTCATTGCTTTGTATATGCGTATGTGCGTATATGAGAATGCTTGTGTATGTGTAGCATGTGTGAACTGATGTGTAGAGGCCAGGGGTCAATGTAGGGCATCTTCCCCAGTCACTAACTCTCCACCTTCCCATTCGACACAGCCTCTCACCGAACCTGGAACTCACCATTGGACTAGCTTGGCTGACAGGCAAGCTCCAGGAATCCTCCTGTCTCTACTCTCATTTCTACATCAGAACCACAGACACGTCCCACCACATGCAGCTGCTTATTGTGGATACTGGGATGTACACTCAGGTCTACAGGCTTATGTTTCGGGTACTTTAACTGACTGAACTGAACCGTCTCTGCAGCCACAGGCAGTTCATTCCTTTACTTGCCTGGAAAATGTCTAAACTCAGCTTTGTCTACAAAGCACAAAAATGTGGTACCTCCCAGCCCCAGGTGACAGGCAGGCATTGACAGTCCTCCTGTTGGCATTTGCATCAGTTAGATAAACATTTATTAGGGTGAGCTGAGATAATCATTAATTGGCTTAAATTTATGTTTCTACTTAGGCTAACACATTTTAAGTAAAGTTTTTTTTTTCTTCTTAAATACCCCCATGCTCAAGGTTAGTAATCTGTACCCCTAAAAAGTAGAAACAATTTTAGGTCAAAGGCTCATTCATACAAAAATAGGTTATTCACACTCAACACCAAGTAAAAATCTGTATGGAGCCATTTTATTCCAGGATGCGCTATTAGTTGGCCACATGCTTAGTGTAGCTCTCTCACTGTTTACTTAAGAATCTATCAATTTAAAAAGAGGTTATTTTGTTATTGATCAGCTAAAATTGTTACTCAACGTGGGGCATGGTGGCAAACGCCTATAATTCCAGCACTGGGAAAGGTGTAACAGATGGGTGGAGACTCTGAGACAAGCCTGGGGAATCAATTGAGACCATATCTAAATGATCAAAATTCAAACTTTTATTCAAACAATGAACACATAGACATGTCTTCATATTGTAATATGATTAAAATATCTGACAACTTTTCTATAACATTCTTCCCATAGAATGGGCTCAATATAGACTTTTATCTAACTAGCTTTACCAAAATATGATCGAAATCCTTTGGCTTTGATTTACATTACATTTAAAATCATATCCTCTGCTTCGTCATGAGGTGCTTGATGCATTGATTTAATCTATAGCTTTTTTAAAATCATGTTTGGATTTAGCAATTCTAATTGAATTATTTCTAGTCTATCCATTTTGAATATGCCAATTTAGTTTTGCTATTTTTTCTTGTTTAATTCTAGGAAACTTCTAACATTACTTTTCAAAGCAGAAGGGTAAATGCTATCAAGATTGTGTTTGTGTTTCTGATTTGAGTTCTAAGCTTATTCTCTCTCTCTCTCTCTCTCTCTCTCTCTCTCTCTCTCTCTCACTGTGCGTGTGCGTGTGCGTGCGTGTGTGTGTCTGTGTGTGTAAGTGCCAAAGGAGACTGAAAGAGGGTGTTGATCCCCTAGAGCTGTAGTTATAGGAAATTGTGAACCACCTGACATAGGTGCTTGGAATTGAGCGTGGGTCCTCTGGGAGAGCCAGTGCTCTTAACTGTTGACCTATTTCTCTCATACTCCCAGTTCATTCTTAATTCAGTTTATAGACTGGTGCCCAAAGGTCTTCTCCTGTTACATTGTCTCCTTTTAAGACCTTGAACACATGAAAATACATTTGTATGTGCTTTTCGTTGGCTGTTGGAAGGAAAAACATATAAAGAAAGGAACAGTAGGTCCTGAGAGTAGTGGCCTGGGAGCCAGCCTACACAGGATCAAGGTCAGTTTGTCCCTGACAAGACACGCAGAGCACATTATGACAAACACCTCCCATACTCTTTCATGAAGCAAGGTCTGTGCTGACTTCAGTGTAATTCTCCATTGTTGATATTTTAAGTCTGCATGGGTCAGGGTTTGTCTGCCCATGTAAGAAACATACTGCAGTTTATACAGTAAAGACTCAGGTCACCTGCATCCAAGAATACCAGAGTGCATTGCTTCCCCATTGGAGTACCCTGGATCCTGAGTTTCATTGACATCTACCCTGATTCTATACCTGAACCTCAAATTCCTAGAGTTTGGCAGAATGATGCTACCTCAGACTTTAAGAAGGGAAAATGGCTAGGACCCACATTTTGTGACTTTCAGGTTTATATCTATATGCAGAAAACCCTTGGTCTAGCACCGCACTCCCCTACTGTGAAGTTTTCATACAACAGTTTAGCATTCCACCCAAATCATATTCGTAAACAGCTTAATTTTACGCCTGGGTTTCCATTGCCCAGGTTCTTCTGAAAGCATAACGACAGAATGGTAGAGCGCTAGCTAAAAACACAGCGCATTTACAAGTGTTGCCTTCACACACTTGCTTCATAAGTAATCCAGCTCAGCTAAGGTTTTAATCCTCTTTGGGTTAGGTAGAGTAACATACTATCTTGAACACATGTGTGCGGCTTTCTCTGATCTCTTAAATCTTCTGTCCTATTGTTGAAATCTGAACATGCCCTAGATCCTCTTCAGTGATCTTTAGTTACAGGTCACTGCAGGGCAGGGAGTGATGTGTGTGAGGCCTGTTCTTCACCGTGGCAAGCTAAAATGAACAGGCATGTGCATATTTAGGGCTCTATCATGGACATTCATTATATCTTGGTTTCAGTCCTAAATGAATGGTACAATTTCTGAGACTGCACATTTATTACCCTGTCAGTATTTCATACTATGAAACAATGGAATTAGTTGGTTGGTTGTTTCATGGACTGATTTTGATTTTGTGGGACTTTAGTTGTGTAATTCTTCGTAACTGTGAGTGTTTTCAGAAACGTCCCAGTTCCTGAAATAACAACGCTGAGACTTACGATTTATGAATAAATGCCTAGGCCATAAGTTTGGGCTTGTTCCCTGACTAGCTTGTAACCTAACCCATTCATTCTATGAGTGCCACATGCCAGGTTACCTTTCCTCAGTTTCATGCTTTTGTCTCCTCAGAGTTGACGGCAAATCTCTTTCTGCACCTGGCTCTATCCCAGAGTTCCTCTCGCCATACTGAAACTCCCACTTCCTATTTCCTGTCTCAGCTAATAGGCCATCAGCTTCTAATTGACAGGCGATGCTTCCATACAGCACACAAGAGATTCTCTACAATGCTCTTCATAAATATTGTCAAGACAGCAACAGAGGTTCACGGAGATTTACATAAATGATCATAAGGCAGCCAAGTAATATGAAAATTTAACAAACTGTACCATGGAGAGGCTGCTTGGTGCCGCGCATAGAGGTGGATGCAGACACATCTAAGCTGTTCGAAGTGCCTAGAATAAATGACATTGAGGGCTCAGCCATACCTGGGACATATATACCAATTCCTTTTTCCATGCACCAGGAACCTCAAGGAAGAGACATGAAAATAATTTAAGAGCCAAAGGGTGGGGAAGAGAGCTCTGAGATGCGCTTTTCTGCACATACGAATTCCTAGCAGCTATTGTTGTCTACAGGAGAAGCACCAAGATGGAAACTCCAACATGGAGGAGAAGCTGCCGAGGTCCCATCCCTGACTCAAGAGGTATTGAGGATTGATGGCTGCTTTGGAAGGAAGAGACAATGTATTTTGTGGGGTGGCCCTGATAGAGTTTCCACGAGGATGATGCCACTCACACATTTGAGCAGTGCCAACTGGATTTGATGGGTTATGCGAATAAAAAAGAAGATATGCAAATAGGAGAGAGTGGGAAGAAGGGTGTGGAGCAGGTCTGATTGAGAGGTCATGTACAAACGTGGGACGTTTCCAGAGAACAGGTTGTTGAACAGAGATTCTATTAAGATCTTTAAAATATTTAGCATCTAACACTATTGAAAAAAATGTGTGGATATGTTTGTTTTGTTAAAATTATCTACAGGTAAAGTAGGCAACAGTGGTTTCTCAGTCGAATCAATGTTTTATTAGAGTCTGCAGACAAAAAGTTTGTTTCTTTCAACTATAGATATGGAAAAAAATTTGTTTTGCAAATTGTAGCCTTACTTCCAAACTCTATTAGAAAAGGGGCCATTGTATGGGACACCTTTTCAAGAGCTTGTTTCATACATGAGCTGTGTTGTGGTTGTTGGTCTGCCAACAACCTGCAATTATAGGAACATCCTCTCAGGCTGACTTTACAGAAAGTGTCTGGAAGAAAACAGAACTTCAACGTGGTTTTTTATCTGACTGTCAGGTTTGAGTTGCGCTGACTTACTGGAGGAGTGAAGATTTTTGCTCTAGTGTATGATTTCAATTGCTTTGTTGTCAGGCAAGATTCTATCATTTTCAGAGTTTGTTCTAGTTGCTTCTCTGTGGCTGTGTCAAAACACGGAGCAAAAGTAACTAGTGGGAAGAAAGGAATGCTATCAGCTTACAGGGTACAGCCTGTTGTTGAGCAAAGGTGGAACAGGAACTCAAGGTAGGAACCCGGAGGCAGTAACTGATGCAGCTTTCCCTGCCTCGCTCAGCTACATTTATTATACAGCCTAAGACCACCTTCTCACCAATGGTACCACCCCCAGTGGCCTGAGCTCATCTGCATCAATTAGCTATCAATTAAATGCCCCCCATAAACATGCCCACTGTCCAATCTGGAAAAATATTGACTTATTACTGGGTTGCAATATTTTATTTTAAAATGATGATTTATTACTGGGTTGCAATATTTTATTTTAAAATATATTCTGGATACAAGACCTTTATCAGACATAAATTTTCTCCAAGTGTCTGAGATTTTTCTACTTGTTTTAAAACAGAAAGTTTTCCATTTCAAGTCTAGCTAATTTGATGTTTATTTTTAGCAAGTGTGCTTTCATAACTGTACTGGCTGGTTTTGTGTGTCAGGTTGTCACAAGCTGGCGTTATCACAGAGAAAGGAGCCTCCCTTGAGGAAATGCCTCCATGAGATTCAGCTGTAAGACATTTTCTCAATTAGTGATCAAGGGGGGAGGGCCCCTTGTGGGTGGTGCCATCTTTGGACTGGTAGTCCTGAGTTCTGTAAGAAAGCAAGCTGAGCAAGCCAGGAGAAGCAAGCCAGTAAGCAGCACCCTCCATGGCCTCTGCATCAGCTCCTGCCTCCTGACCTGCTTGAGTTCCAGTCCTGACTTCCTTTGGTGATGAACAGCAGTGTGGAAGTGTAAGCTGAATAAACCCTTTCCTCCCCAACTTGCTCCTTGGTCATGATGTTTGTGCTAGTCAGGAATACAAACCCTGACTAAGATACTAACATATCATTGAAATGATCACCTAGCACAAGACCAAGACCACTTAATCAAATTATTTTCTCATAAAACCTTTATGTTGATCTTTTGCATTTAGCCATGGATTTATTTCAGGTAATTTTTTTTTTTTTTTTGCAAGACATGAGGTGACATTCATCTCACAAGTAGCCAATTGTCACAGAAACATTTATTGAAAAAATATCTTCCATAGGTCTTTCTTTCTTTCTTCCTTCCTTCCTTCCTTTCTTTCTTTCCTTTTCTTTTCTTTTTCTTCTTCTTTTTTTCTTTTTTTTTTGTATTTCTATAGAAATCTGTTGACTTAAAATAAGGGCATTTGTGGAAGCACCGAGGACAGTTCATTCATTGATAGGCTCTCTGATCTACGGCAGGATGCCATGGGCATCAGAGCTGGGGCTTTTGATGTGCATTGTTTTAAAGGAAGAAGTATAGTTACTCCAAATCCGTCCTTTCTAATGGCCCTACTCTGATGGGTATCCATCATCTTAATACGAGTATTAGACTCAGCCTGCTAATGTCTACAAGACAAAAAGGAATTGGTTTTGGTAAATTGTGCTCAATCTATGCAACACTTTAAGACTGTAGCTGATCAAATCTGTGACAACAGGTTAGTTTACTTCACATTTAGATCAGTTTCAGTCTCTCTCAGAAAAAAAAAAAAAAGAAAAAAGAAAAAAGAAAAAACCCAAAAACTGTAAATTACTTTATTGTATTATTGTCTTTGATTGATTTTCAAAGTATTTAATTAAACATTTTGAAAACATCTATTTCTTTTTATGTGCATGGGTGTTTTGGTTGTGTGTTATTGCCACATGTATGAAGTGCCCTATTAGGTCAGAAGAGGCTGTCAGGCCCCCTGGAACTGGTGCTAAAGGGGGGGGGGTGTGTGAGGTATCATGTGGATGTTCTAGACTCTGCAAGATCCAGCAAGTGCTCTTATCTGCTGAGCAATCTTTCCAACCTCAACGTATTTTATTTTTGATCTTGGCACACATGGAATATTTTTTCAAACCTATTTTAGACTGCTCATGCTAATACAGAGACATAACATAGACTTTTTAATATATTTTTTATCTTATGTCTGGAAACAATGCCAAACCCTTTTGTTTACATCGGTCCTTGGAGAGTCATTGTCAGCTTGGGTAAAACAGAATTCCTTTTCAATCAATATCAGAGTCTTTGCTTTCATGCTAAAGGCCCTGGTTAATACAGGACATTTTAAACAAATTTTTTGAATCTGAATGTCTTTTTTACCTTCACAATTTAGATGGGATTGTGTGTGTGTGTGTGTGTGAGAGAGAGAGAGAGAGAGAGAGAGAGAGAGAGAGAGAGAGAGAGAGAGAGAGAGAGAGAAAGAGAGAGAGAGAAGAATGTGTTCTTGAAGGCTGGCTGCAGGACCTTTGCATACACCTACATCAGACTGGGGGTGTTTCTTGTACTCCTGGATTATGGAAGGGTTTTGTCCTATGAATTGTTCAAATATTTTCTCTGAATCCACAGAAATACTCATGCAGCTTCTTCTTTTTTAAAATTCTATTGGGAGGAAGCATTGCATTAACTGGTTGTTATATGCTAAACCATGCAAAAAGACATATGCCTCTGGGATAATTTAGTTCATGATGACATACAACATTGCTGTGTGTTGCTGAATACAGATTTCTGGTGTTGGCTTGACATTTTCTGAGTCTCTATTCATGATAACTACTGTTCTAGAAATTTCTTTTTCCTTAATGTCTTTTTAGTTTTTATGTGGCATCAAACAATACCGACTGACTGTGTTGAGTGTTTCAGGAAGTGATGACTTCTGTTTCTCAACATAAATTCATGGTGGAATGGACCAGTGCCTGGGACCTAACCTGTTACCAGGAAAGCCCCACTCCATCTGCCTCTGTGACTTTGCACTAGGTTTTCTTTTTGTCTGTGTGAAATGCTCTGGTCAAATCTATGGAGACTAAACTACACAGTGAAGAAGCAGAATTCAAATGCGTTCCCTGTGGATCAAGGAAAGACAGTTTTCTATGTCCTTATGTAAGTCATCTCATTTTTTTGTGGGAAGTGAGTGTGTGTGTGTGTGGGGAGAGAGAGAGAGAGAGGGAGAGGGAGAGGGAGAGGGAGAGGGAGAGGGAGAGGGAGAGGGAGAGGGAGAGGGAGAGGGAGAGGGAGAGAGACCCATTTCCTGTGGGAAATATATGTGTGCTTGTGTATATATATTTGTGGTGATTGTATGTGTGTGTGTGTGACCTTATTTCCTGTAGGAAGTGCATTTTTGCTTGTGTGTGTGTTTCTGCGCGCGCGTGTGTGTGTGACAGAGAGAGAGAGAGAGAGAGAGAGAGAGAGAGAGAGAGAGAGAGAGACCGAGAACCTATTTCCT